>NW_027256893.1:20220272-20369632 GCF_029215685.1 Pituophis catenifer annectens
ATTTTCTCACGTTTTTGCGACAATAAATGATGGGAAAAATAATTCTTTTAGGAACACTTTTGCCTCTGACTTGAACATTATAATAAGTGCATCTCAAGAGGGCATTTCCCCACCCCTTCCTGGGATTCAGAGTTTTGATGCTGCCTGGGAAGGAGGTGCCTATGGAGATTCTCAGTTCATCCAGGTCATGGTTGTCCCAAAGGTGCTTTTTTCAAGAGGCAACAGGACTTTCTGGTTTTTCTTTGAAGACGTTTCGCTTCTCATCCAAGAAGCTTCTTCAGAGAAGACGAAGGAAGGAAGGAAGGTAGGAAGGTAGGAAGGAAGAAGAAGGAGAAGAAGAAGGAGAAGAAGGAGAAGAAGAAGGAGGGAAGGAGGAGGAGAAAGAAAAAGAGGAAGAAGGAGGAGGAGGAGGAGGAAGAAAAAGAGGAAGGAGGAGGAGGAGAAGAAGGAGGAGGAGGAGGAGGGAAGGAGGAGGAGGAAGAAAAAGAGGAAGAAGGAGGAGGAGAAGAAGAAGGAGAAGGAGGAGGAGGAGGAGAAGAAGAAGAAGATGAAGAAGAAAAAGAAGAAGAAGAAGAGAAGAAGAAGAAGAAGAAGAAGAAGAAGAAGAAGAAGAAGAAGAAGAAGAAGAAGGAAGAGGAGGAGGAGAGGAGGAGGAGGCAGGAGGAGGAGGAGGAGGAGGAGGAGGAGGAGGAGGAGGAGGAGGAGGAGAAGAAGAAGAAGATGAAGAAGAAAAAGAAGAAGAAGAAGAAGAAGAAGAAGAAGAAGAAGAAGAAGAAGAAGAAGAAGAAGAAGAAGAAGAAGAGAAGAGGAGGAGGAGGAGGAGGAGGAGGAGGAGGAGGAGGAGGAGGAGGAGGAGAGGAGGAGAGGAGGAGGAGGAAGAAAAAGAGGGAAGAAGGAGGAGAAGAAGAAGGAGAAGACAAAGAAGCAGCAGCAGCAGCAGCAGCAGCTGCTTTCTTGGATGAGAAGCGAAACGTCTTCAAAGAAAAAACAGAAAGTCCAGTTGCCTCTTGAAAAAGCACCTTTGAGACTACCTGGGGAAGGAGAGTTAAAACAGCCTCATTCTCTTTTTCATGGGAGAGTTTATCCCAATTTCAGATCTCTTAAGGAAAAGAAATCAAGTGGCGAAAAAGGACTCAAAGAGTCCTTGAGACAGCAACGAAGTGGGAGGAGGAAAAACAGACAGCAGCAAAAGATGAAATAAGATAGAAATAGCTCTAAACCTATTGCAATAAGAAGGCTGTAGATGTAAGAAAATAGAGAGAAGCGTAGAATCACTATGAAGCTTAGAATGAAGGAACGGGAGTTTAAATTTTGTATAATGAGAGTTTTTTTGTGATCTGTATTAGATGAAGGGAAAAACCCCCGCTAAAAGGGGGTTATAACACATTCAAATTAAGCAATGGAAAGGGTTATGTTTTCCCTGTGTCATTCAATTGAAAAGTTGGCCTTTGGAATGGAAGCATGTCCAAATTTACATTTTAGCAAGGGGTTTTCCTAAAACCTTCCTCCTATAGCTCAGCGTTTCTCCGATTAAATGCTGTCAACTCGCAAAGTATCCCCCGGCCTGCTCTCATAGGCCAGGGGGGATGGGAAAACTGGTGAAACGGCAAGGCAGCCTAAGACAGAGGCACATTCCATGCTTATCCCTCTTAAGGCTGTATCCCAGGGTTGCCTACAGCAGCCGGCCTGGGAAATTGTTCCGTTGGCGAATGTGATTGATGACACACCCTGGGGGGAGGAGGGGGGGAAACAGGGCCATAATCGGAGTGTAAATTACATAGGGTCAGAGCTGGCTTCACTTGGGAACCTGCGGACATGACGCTCCTAATAAATAACTGGATTTCTTTTGAAGCTTGGCTCGAGGTTCATGATTTAATTAGGGCATCAGTTGGAACCCTGACATGCTACTCATTTGAAAGACAAACCGATTGAGGTATATTTAATATCAGGCTTTGTAAGATAGCAGTAGGAATTGTCCTTCGGCACCAGTTTTAAATGAATCATCCCCATCATTTGCAAACGCAACCCCCCAGGAGGAATATTAAAATCGCTCTAGCATGCATTACCTCCTGCCATATTCTCGGCTGGAGTAAGAAGTCCCAGGGTGGTTGTGCCATCAGGTTTTCTTCTCTCAAACTCACACTGGAAAAGAACAAGCTATTGAAGCGAATCAAGAGATTAAAGGGCTAGTACAAAAAGGAGCCATTTTTTTTACTGAGTTAAAAAAAAAAAAGCTACCGTATTTTTCAGACTATAAAACCCACTGAAGAGATAAACAAGGAAAAGTTTTTGCCCTCCCCCAGCCCTCAGGAGCACTCTGCAGGCCTCCTAAACCCTCTGTGCATTCTGTTTTTGCAAAAAAACGGGCCTGTTTTTCGCTAAAACAGGATGTGCAGAGGGTTTTGGAGGCCTGTAGAGTGCTTCTGGGCCCGTTTTTGGCCTCCCAAACCCCCACGTATCGCGTTTGTGCCCTCTCCAGCCCCCAAGAGCACTCTGCAGGCCTCCCACATCTTCTGCAGGCCCCGTTTTTTGCAAAAAACAGGATCGTTTTTGCCCCTCCCAAACCCCCGTGTCACGTTTTTGCCCTCCCTAGCTCCCAGGAGCACTCTGCAGGCCCCGTTTTTGGGGAAACGGGATATGCGGGGCAGGGTTTCGGGAGGCCAAAAATGGCTGTATTCGGTGTATAAGACGCACCAACATTTCCACCCTCTTTGGGGGAGGGGGGAGTGCGTCTTATACGCCGAAAAGTAGGGTAAGTAACTGTTTTGCTAACTGTTTCAATTAATGGAGATGTGGAGGGATGCTAACATTTAAAGCATTATGTTGAGACTCGGAGACTTAGAGCGGAAACTGAAGTTTTCTAAACATTTCGTAACTTTTGTCTGCTTACCTGAGTGTTTGCAGAACGTTTGGTCAACTTCCCTCCTGAATCTTTAATTATTCGTTCAATCAGTTCTTGTTCCTTCTCTAAATTACTGTTCCTAATTTTTTCTTCCAGTAGTTCTTTCTCTCTTCTGGGGCCAAAATAATAATAATAATAAAAAAGGCATTAAAAACACACATAAAAAACCAATATACATTATTTTGTTCCCTTTTAGAACGTAACAGTTTTTAATATCAGTATGATAAGAAAAAATGCACAGTCCTTTGGATTCTGAATATTAGAAATGGTAAATGCTAATAATTGGTAACAGCAACTAGCAATTGTCATGTTCTTCATCAGGGTTTTTTGTTTGTTTGTTTTTCACTAAGTGCTTCCGGGTCAAAAGATTGGCCAGTGATATCACTGTTGCCTGGGGGCTCCTTTCATGTCCCCGGCAGGAGCTAGAGCGAAGGACGGGAGCTCACCCCATTCCATGGCAGCATCCGGGTTTCGAACGCCAGCTTGTTGCTTGTTAAGCCAGCGTCCTAACCACACAAGCCACCGTGCTCCTCTTCATCAGTTAAAAGAGTGAAACCGACAGTTAGTCAGTGAGGTGGATGCATATCGGGAATTGGCTTCATTACATGAACTTCTCACTGGATTTGCTAACCTAATTTAAAAAAGAGTTTTAATATTTTTAAACAATACTGCCTTCTTCCTGGGAGTGGTGCAGTGGCCAAGAGGTGGAGCTCTTGCCTCACAATCAGGAGGCTGTGAGTTTGATCCTAGGTAGAGGCAGATATTTCTCTCTCTGGGCATAATGAGTGTATATGCTGAACAGAACTCCACATTGGCGACAGGGAGGGCATCCGGCCAGTAAACACTCTGCTAGCTCCATTCAGTTGCCCAGACTCCACCCCGCAAGAGGTCGTTAAAAGAAGAAGACGACTGCCTTCTTCCTGGGGCTGAGAGAGAGTGACTGGCCAAGTTTATCCAGCTGGTTTTGTGTCGAAGGCAGGAATAGAACTCACTTATCTTCTGCTTTCTAGCCTGGTACCTTAACCACAACACCAAACTGTCTTGCACAGTTTCCCGCTCCTGATTCTATTGAAATGGGGGGGGGGGGGAAATATCAGCTTCTGGGGGAATATAATCACTTTTTGAAATCTTTGATGGGACTTTTAAAAGCTCTGAGGTCTATGTCTGTGGGGTCTCCATCTTTTCCGAGACCATCCTCTTCTTCTCCCCCAGACTGCAAGCCGGTTTTGTCCGCCTGCTTCCTGCTTTTCTGAAGATCTGCCATGAAGTCAATGCTTTGTTTTAAACTCTGAATTCGTTCCTAAGAAAACAAGACAAGTGACGTGAATTTGCTGCTTTACTCCGACCAGATGAAAAACCTGTGCAACTTAATGAATTAGGTACCTAATTTTCTAGAAATACAAAGGATGTATTCGACCAGAGGCATTTACAAGAGTCCATAATGATTTGCCTTCAAATAGATGATCCCAAGAATTAAGTACTATAAAGAAGTGTCTCTCAACTTTAAGATGTGTGGATTTTAACTCTCAGAATTCCCTCCATCAATTACCTGACTGAGTATTTTCATTCCGGAATGTAGGAGCTTTTTCGCAGCTTTATAATAAATTGTCTCTGGTTTATTATAGACCATCGCATTTGTACACATCAGTCTGAAATTGTCCTGTATAAATAGAAAAATGAAGGCACATGAGCGCAGAATTCTGGGATTATTGCCTATAAAAATGCATGTCAAGCTATGGATTCTGAGTTGCTTATGGAAGGGAAGCACAAAAGGTTGGCAGAAGCTGGGACAAGTAATGGGAGCTCACCCCGTAATGCAGCACTAGGGATTTGAACGGCTGAACTGCCAACCTTTTGATCGACAAGCTCAGTGTCTTAGCCATTGAGCCACCACGCCCCTAAGGAAACATGTATATATTAAGAAAGGATGATTTATCCAGAGGATGTTCTAAGGATGCTCCCTCAATGTTGCCTTCAAGCTGGAATGACAGGCCGAACCTGGAGGTGGGATTTGAGACTTCTTCTCTTTCAACATCAGCTTGCACAATGTTGGGCGAACAGCTGATGAGCTTCCCGGATGACAGATCCCGTGTGAGGCCAGAAGTGCTGGTGACAGACCTCTGATTTTTTACACTTTGCTATTAATGCACCGATAAAGGCGGCGTTCGTCACCGACAGTTCTCCCGAGAGATCAGAGCGTTGTTTTGTCAGGTTGGACGCATTAATGCACCACTACTACTGCCTTGCGTTTCTCTTTAATGTGTACAAATAGAAGGGTTGTGCGGAGACAAGATATTTTAACCAGCAGTGCTCAGAAAGAGGAAAGAGGCAAGTTTAACGTATAATACGTGTTTTGCTGTTTATTCCAATAAAGCTATTATTTATTCTAAAAGCGATAATGGCGATGCAAAAGGGGGAAAAAAAAGACATTTAGTTCTGATTATGTGCAAACGTTTCTCAATCTTTCTTCTCCTCTTAAGGAAAAGATGAAATTCAAATATATATTTTTCTCGTCCTATTATGCTGGTTGAATAAGTTCCTTTTGAATTTCAATGGCTTCATCCTTTAGTATATTGCAGAAGAGTGGCTGGGGACAGTCAATGAACTTTTGTGATTATTATATAGAATAGAATAGAATAGAATAGAATAGAATAGAATAGAATAGAATAGAATAGAATAGAATAGAATAGAATAGAATAGAATAGAATAGAATAGAATAACAGAGTTGGAAGGGACCTTGGAGGTCTTCTAGTCCAACCCCCTGCTTAGGCAGGAAACCCTACATCACTTCAGACAAATGCTTATCCAACCTCTTCTTAAAAACTTCCAGTGTTTATATATAATAATATGATTATTATTGATCTATTAATCTGACAAACATACAGACAAGTTCTCCTTAAGCTAACATAAAACCTTAGCCCACCTTGTTTTACACTGTCTCAAGCTCTAATACAGGTAGTCCTCGTCTTACGACCACAATTGAGCACAAAATTTATGTTGCTAAGCGAGACAATTGCTAAATGAGTTTTGACCCATTTTATGACCTTTCTTGCCAGTTGTTAAGTGAGTAACCACAGTTGCTTGTCTCAAAGGGGAATCACATGGATAGCGATCGTGTGACCATGGGGATGCTGCAAACGGTCGTAAGTATGAAAAATAGACATCAGTTGCTTTTTTTCCTCAGTGCCATTGTAACTTCGGTCACTAAACGAACTGTTGTTAAGTAATAAGGACTACCTGCAAAAACGTATTTTGGCTTTTCAATTTTCTCTTTTTCTGCAACTGTCCATTCCAATCCTATAACCGCTTGCAAATTATTCTTTGAAGCACTACTGAAGAAATCCACAAAGCCTTTTCAAAGCAAAGGGAATTCTTAAAACGATTCTTTGCTCATAAAACTAGGAAAGTTCAGTCTCCAAGTGAAAGGTATGTTTTGACAAATTCTGCCCATCACAATTGCGACTGCCGGCAAGTGTTGACATTTAATCCCCTCTCTGCGGTTAGGATATAAATTATAAGCACCTTTAGCTCTTCTATGGATTGGTAACCATTATTCTTTATCTTCTCTTTCATAGTACTAAAATCCATTGGGCGTTTAATGATCATGGAGTAACCAGGAGCGATGAAGTCCGTCACAGGAAATGAAAAGAAAGCGTTTGGATCTTTTCTGTTAAGAAATGAAAAGAACAGCGTTTCATGTTCCGTTTCTATAACAAAGAACAGAGTTTTACTATTAAAAAGGAAGACATGACTCCGACTTAAAAGAAAGTAGAAAACTAAGATGAAACTAGAAGCAGATCTGGCCTTATGCCAACCCCTTTTTATTTTTTTTTTAAAAATGTAGAAATCTCTCTGTCCCCATCCCTCTCATACCCACTTTTTATACTGAGATTATATGACTAAAATGTGGTTGAGATTTCTAAACTAAACTATAGAGGATTTTGAGAGCTTCATGTTCAAGGCCACTACAGATGTCCAAAATAATTTCCTCTCCTTTAAATGTGATCTGTTCTGCAAAATGGAGAGTACTCTAAAGGCTAATAATAATAATAATAATAATAATAATAATAATAATAATAATAATAATAATAATAATAATAATAATAATAAAAACTTTGAATGATTATATGAACCAAAGTAAAGAAAAATTGCTGCAGGCTGTGAAAATGGAGAACATTATAAAAACAACAGAAACAAAGGCAGGATATAAGGGAAAACAGCTGGATGACAGATTAAATAGATGGAAAACCAAAGCTTTGCATGGACAGCACTTGAAAAACATTGAAGGAAAATGTGATGACAACTTTACATTTACTTAAGATGGGAACCATCAAGAAAGAAATGGAAGGTTTAATACTCGCTGCTCAAGAACAAGCACTACAAACTAATGCCATGAAAGCAAAGATACAAAAATCCATCATCAATCCAAACTGCCGACTCTGCAACAATAAAGTCGAAACTGTTTCACATTTAATATGTGAATGCAGCAAAATCGCACAAACTGATTACAAAGCTAGACATGACCAAGTTGCTAAATTAATCCACTGGTCATTATGTAAAAAATATGACTTTCCTGTATCCAAAAAGTCATGGGGACATAAAGTGGAAAAAGTTATAGAAAATGAGAAGGTGAAGATCTTGTGGGACTTTCGAATACAGACGGATCGTCACTTGGAACACAACATGCCAGATATCACAGTTGTCGAAAACCGAAACATACAATTTATTGACATCGCAGTACCAGGAGATGCCGGAGTTGAAGAAAAAGAACTGGAAAAAATCATGAACTATCACGACCTGACCATCGAAACTACACGGCTATGGATGAAACATGTAACAGTGATACCCGTTGTCATCGGGGCACTTGGTACCATGTCCAAGTATTTTATAAGATACATCAACAAATTGCAGCTTCCTGCAATAACACCAGCGGAACTGCAAAAAACTGCGCTACTTGGAACATCGTACATCTTAAGAAGGTACTTGGTTCATACCTAGGATGCTGGCAGCAACCCGTATCAACCATTAGCACCAGTCAATGTTATTTGTGATGCATTTTTGAATGTTCAGTTGACTGAGTTTCATGTTTAATGAAAAGATATATAATAATCTATAATAATAATAATAATAATATAATAGCTGGACTGAATAGCTAAATCTATAATAGGAGTATAATACCTGGATTATTTCAAAGTTATTTCAATTTGTAAACACGGCAAAATTACCAGTCAAAGCACTGCAATAATCTTTTTGTTTATTTAAGAGAGAAAGCAAATATTAAATTCAGGTGTTATAAGAATTATGCCCCAAGATGCGACTTTGATTTAGCTTTGACCACTGATATTATTGAGGCATTAACCTCTTTACTAATTCCTATAAACAACAGCATTTATGCACAAAATGCAGCGACCACTCACCTCTGTAGTTGTCTTACAAGCTGGTTCAAAGCTTCTTGAAGGGGTGTCTGTTCTACTTCTAGGATAAAAAAAAGAGGAAAAGGAAACAAAACAGAAAAGAGATCTCTATATTTGGATGGAAACAAAGTACTAAATCGTGACAAACAAAGGATTAAAGAGTGATACAAAGACAATGAGATACATTTAAGAAGTCTGTTTATCCTTCATTACTGTATTTTAACAAAGTTTCCACATCAGTGAAGATACTCTTGAGTTCCGTCTTTGCAAACTAGCAAAAGTCTGGGTCTTTCTCCAGGAGAATAACATTTATTTAATTTTAGAGGAATTTGCCAATGAGTTTTAGGCAGAAAAAACGACACAGAAACATCCTCGAGAAAACGACAAAGTGTAGTTGGTGCAATGCTTATTTAGGATTTATCTTGTTACCGTTTGCATCAGTAGTTATGGTTTAGTACCATTATTTTATTAATAGATTAATATTAATATAGAGCAAACAAGAACTAGACGCAAGAACAGTTTTTTCCCCCGAACACCATCACTCTGCTAAACAAATAATTTCCTCAACACTGTCAAACTATTTACACACTGTCAAACTATTTACTAAATCTGCATTACTATTAATCTTCTCATTGTTCCCACCACCTATCTCCTTCCACTTATGACTGTATGACTGTAATTTTGTTACTTGTATCCTTACGATTTATATTGATATTGTTTCCTGATTGCTTATTTGTACCCTATGACTATCATTAAGTGTTGTACCTTATGATTCTTGACGAAGGTATCTTTTCTTTTATGTACACTGAGAGCGTATGCATCAAGACAAATTCCTTGTGTCCCCAATCACACTTGGCAAATAAAGAATTGTATTGTATTGTATTGTATTCTATTAATGATTTTTTTTTACTACAAAACCAGAAAAAACTGCATAGGGATTTGAAAGAAAAATAGCATTTCCTTTACCTTCCTGTTTTGCTAAACTGCTTGCTAGCGATTTTACAAGCGGCACTTCCAGTCTTAAAGGAGACTGACATTTAAGTTCTCTTTCTCCTTCGCTCTCACCAGCATCTCGATCTCGCTTCTTTTTATCTTCCTGAAGAAACAATGAAAAATGCTTGTGAAACATCAGTGCAACCGGTTGCAAAATATGAAGCGCAGCTTCTTTGTGCAAGGCTTAAGTCAAAATTATTCTGCAATATTTGGCATAAATCAACGTAGTTGCATTAATTAGGACATTCATTAACGTTAAAAGCATCTCCGTTCACAGGAATGCAGGAAGTGGGAGTTGTATCAGGTTAGACAATTGGCTCATGGAAATTATTTCTACTAGGATATATTTTTGCTGCTTCGTATATAAAAAGTTTTCGAGTATCTGGAAAATGGGGAGTCTGCAGATACTGGATCCCAAACCAGCATGAGCAATAAGGCCAGAATTGATGGGAGCCGCAGCCTAGCAGTATCTAAGAGTCACAAATTATTCACAAGAGTCTTCTCTGAAATAAAAGGAATTTTACAGAGCACCGTATCTATTTTTTCCCCAATTTAAATGTAACCAATATTTGAAAGGGAGACTTTCTACCTTTTTAAACTTGTTCTGGATTATTTTCATGCCCCATTTAATAATCTCAAACACAATCCGGCATAAATAAACATTTTTTTAACATTTTAATAGCACTTAGTAACAGGATTTAGACTTATATACCACTTCGCAGTGCTTACAGCCCTCTCTAAGCGGTTTACAGAGTCAGCATATTGCCCTCAACAATCTGGGTCCTCATTTTACCGACCTTGGAAGGTTGTAAGGCTGAGTCAACCTTGAGCACGTCAGGATTGAACTCCTGGCTGTGGGCAGAGCTTGCCATACTGCATTCTAACCATTGTACCACAGAAGGAAGGAAGGAAGGGAGGGATGGATGGATGGATAGCAATAGCACTTAAGACTTATATGCCGCTTCACAGTGCTTTATAGCCCTCTCTAAGCAGTTTACAGAGTCAGCATATTGGCCCCAACAATCTGGGTCCTCATTTTACTGACCTCGGAAAGAGAGAAGATAGATAGAATCCAGTTTGAGCCAATGAGAATTGAACTGCTGGCAGATGGCAGAGTCAGCCTGCAATACTTCATTCTAACCACTGCGCCACCCCAGCTCTTAAAGTAAACCAAGTAAATGTTCTAATAATTACCTTTACTTTTCTCTTCCTTTTTTCCTTTTCCTCACCAGGGACTTGTTTTTCCATTTTTTTCCTTTTCTTTCTTTTCTTGTCTTTGTGTTTTTCATGTTCGCTTTTGTCTTCATACAGGGATGAATCGTGAACCGAGCTCTGAGTAGATAGTTCTGCGACTTCGCTTCCTCCCACTTTCAAGACAAGTTTTAATGGTTTTTCTACATATTCTTGAAGAAACATATAAAGGGGAACTCCCGGTTAAGCTTTCTAAATATTGGCAATGTTAACGCCTAACCAATTCAATTGTGAATTTAAAAAAAATGATTAAGATTACAGATAGTTCTTGACTTACAACCATTCATTTAGTGACAGTTTGAAGTTACAATGGCACTGAAAAAAGTGACTTATGACCATTTTTCATACTTACGACTGTTGTAGCATTCCCTGTAGTCATGTGATCAAAATTCAAATGCCTGGCAACTGACTCATATTTGTGAAGTGTCCTGGGGTCACATGATCCCTTTTTGAGACCTTCGTACAAGCAAAGTCAATGGGGAAGCCAGATTCACATAACAACTGGTTTACTCACTTAACAACCACAGTGATTCATTTAACAACGGCTGCAAGAAAGGTCATCAAATACAGCAAAACTCACTTAACAAATGTCTCACTTAGCAACAGAAATGTTGGGCTCAATTGTGGTTGTAAGTCAAAGACTATCTATAGTTAAGATATTTAAAGATAGCAGATTAAGACTTCATAAGACAGATCTTAGATTTGCTTTGAATATTTTGAATTACTACTGGAAATTAGCAGTAATTCTGCCAATCATACCAGAATATACACTTATCCACTGACCTTGACCCCAATTTTAATTATATCACCTGAATGCTCAAGAAGCAATGCTTAACCCTTAGCAACATCACTAGCCAACGTTATCGTTATTAAATACAGAGAGGCAAATTTTCACATTGCTCTGAACCGCAATACATTTGCTTAGTGTGATGTTCCCTTCCGAGTTTAGGGATGCGCTATAAATATCTATGTACCTTTTTTCCAAATAGCTTGAGAAAAATGAACAATTCAACATACAAAGCCATAAATAAACTGCTTTCATAAAGAAAGAGGCTAAGAAAAGTTTGGGATTCGTTCCAAAATTAGATTTCATTTCATAGTGAAATAAAATGAAGTTTTCTAGGTAACCCTGCCAATGAAGAGGGAAAAACTGCGCGAAAAAGATTTGTATAATAATACAGATGGGACACACACTTAAGTTAACAAGGACATGGATAGATACGCATGGAGATACAAAGACCTGAAGCAATGTGCATGTATATTTTATTAGAAATGCCACTCTTCTGGCTGGGGCTGCTGGGAACTGTAGTCAAGCCACAATTGCAGAATTGCAGTGCCTTCTGTCGGGGGTTCTGGGAGTTGCTGATTTCCCTTTGGCAGGGGATTCTGGGAATTGCAATTCCTTCTGACAGGGGATACTGGGAATTGCAGTTCCTTCTCACAGGGGATTTTGGGGGCTGCAGTTCCCCCCAGTAGGGGATTTCGGGGGCTCCAGTTGCCTCCAGTAGAGGATTCTGGGAATTGCTGATTCCCTCTGGCAGGGGTTTCTGGGAATTGCAGTTCCTTCTGACAGGGGATGCTGGGAATTGCAGTTCCCTCTGGTAGGGGATTCTGGGAGTTGCTGATTTCCCTTTCGCAGGGGTTTCTGGGAATTGCAGTTCCTTCTGACAGGGGATGCTGGGAGCTGCAGTCCCCCCCCAAATTGGGGATTTGGGGGGCTGCACTTACCCCCCCAGTGGAGGATTCTGGGAATTGCTGATTCCCTCTGGCAGGGGATACTGGGAATTGCAGTTCCCTCTGGCAGGGGATTATGGGAGCTGCAGTTCACCCCCAGTTGGGGATTTTGGGGGCTGCAGTTTCTCCCCCCCCATAGGGTATTCTGGGAGTTGCTGATTTCCCTTTGGCAGGGGATTCTGGGAATTGCAGTTCCTTCTGAGAGGGGATGCTGGGAGCTGCAGTCCCCCCCCCCAAAAATTGGGGATTTGGGGGGCTGCACATTCCCTCTGGCAGGGGATTCTGGGAGGTGCAGATCCCCCCTCCCTCCCTCCCAGCAGGGGATTATGGGAGCTGCAGTTCACCCCCAGTTGGGGATTTTGGGGGCTGCAGTTTCTCCCCCCCCATAGGGGATTCTGGGAGTTGCTGATTTCCCTTTGGCAGGGGATTCTGGGAATTGCAGTTCCTTCTGAGAGGGGATGCTGGGAGCTGCAGTCCCCCCCCTCCAAAATTGGGGATTTGGGGGGCTGCATATTCCCTCTGGCAGGGGATTCTGGGAGGTGCAGATCCCCCCCTCCCTCCCTCCCAGCAGGGGATTATGGGAGCTGCAGTTCACCCCCAGTTGGGGATTTTGGGGGCTGAAGTTTCTCCCCCCCCATAGGGGATTCTGGGAGTTGCTGATTTCCCTCTGGCAGGGGATTCTGGGAATTGCAGTTCCTTCTGAGAGGGGATGCTGGGAGCTGCAGTCCCCCCCCAAAAAATTGGGGATTTGGGGGGGCTGCACATTCCCTCTGGCAGGGGATTCTGGGAGGTGCAGATCCCCCCTCCCTCCCTCCCTCCCTCCCAGCAGGGGATTATGGGAGCCCTGGTTTCCCCCGAAGGCTGACAGATCGAGACCCCCGGCCGGTCCCTGCTCCTCCCTCTCTCCCTTCCCTCCCCCAGGAAGACAGCGGGGGTCTCGGGCGGACGGGAGGCGCCCCCGGCCCACCTCTCCCTCCCTCTCTCTCCCCCTCCCCCCCTCCCCACGGGCGCCGCCGGTACCTTCATACGGGTATTTCTCCCCCTTGTGCCTCTTGTGCTTCTTGCCCATGGCCCGCATCGGGCGGCGGTGACGTCACCCTCGCGCCGCCCGGCTCTCGCGAGAGCAGCGAAGGGGGCGGGGCCAGGAGGGACGTTCGCGAGGTGGCGCTGTTGGGTTCCGCGCGCTCTTTCTCCTCAGAAACGGGGGGGGGGGGAGGGTCCTCGGAGCCCCCGCCCCCACAATCGGGGGCGTCCGACCGGCCTCGGATGCCCTCTGAGGGAGCCGGCGGTCCTCGAGGCGGCAGTAAAGAGGCGCCGGGGGCCATCCTCCCCTCTTAGCGCCCCCTGGCGTCTGCCTGAGATTTTGCAATATATAGGAAAAGCAGCCCCCCCCCCCCAAAAAAAAACCTGTGTGGAAATTCGTGCCACTCTAGGCTTCTAGCTCTATGGGCCCGCAGGGGAGGGAGGAGGGGGAGGCGAGCGGCCGGAGCCTGCGAAAGAGGCAGCGCCCTCTAGTGTTGCCGCCCTGTCATTGCGGCGACCCGTTGCTTGGCATCCACCCTCTGCTGCCCTCGAGGGGCGCTCGGGGTTTCTGCAGCGGAAGCGAGCTGCTCGCATCCTAACGGGGGAGTCGGGATAAGAGAGTCAGCCTTAATTTGAGGGGCGCTCTCTGAGCTTAGCAGCTCCCTTTGCAGGGGTTTCATTACCTGAATTAGGTGACGTCATCGGCGCTTGAACCCTACTGTCTTCTCGCACTGATGATGTTACCTAGTTGGGTGATGAAACGTCTGCGAGAAAACAACATCCAAGCCAGAGAGCACCAAGGACCCCCACAGTCCTCCTCTCCCTCCTTCCTCCTCTCCCTCTCCCTCTTCCTCCTCCTCCTCCTCCTCCTCTTCCTCCTCTCCACAAACCTCATTCCCTTCTAACACGGATGATATTACCTAGTTGGGTGATGAAACGTCTGCAAGAAAACATCCAAGTCAGAGAGCACCAAGGACCCCCACAGTTCTCCTTCCTCCTCCTCCTCCTCCTCCTCCTCCTCCTCCTCCTCTTCCTCCTCCTGCTCCTCCTGCTCCTCCTCTCCACAAACCTCATTCCCTTCTTACACTGATGATTTTTACCTAGTTGGGTAATGAAACATCTGCAAGAAATCATCTGTCAGAGAGCACCAAGGACCCTCACAGTCCTCCTCTTCCTCCTTCCTCCTCCTTCTCCTCCTCCTCTCACAAACCTCATTCCCTTCTAACACTGGTTGGGTAATGAAACATCTGCAGGAAAACCACCAAGCTCAGACACCACCAAGGACTCCACATTTCAATCCCGAGCTAGAAATATTCTCTTTTTGTTCAGCCTCCATTTCTTCGGATTTCCATTTCCCGTCCCAGGGTTTGAGGGATGCTAAGCATCCGAATGTAAATCATGTGACCATGGGGATACGGCAACAGGAGCCTGAGTGGCGTAGGAGGCTAATGCCTCCTACTAAGGCAGCATTTAACATCCAGCTGCCTGCAATTACTGCGAGTTCAATTCTCACCAGGCTCAAGGTCGACTCAGCCTTCCATCCTTTCTAAAGTGGGTAAATTGAGGACCCGGTTGTGGGGGCAATAAGCTGACTTTGTATAAAAAATATACAAAAGTATGAAGGCTATTGCTTAACGCATTGTAAGCCGCCCTGAGTCTCTGGAGAAGGGCGGCATATAAAAATAAATATAAAATAAAAAAAGTGCGAAAAATGGGCATGTCACTTTTTTCAGTGCCATTGTAACTTTGAGCGGTCACTAAATGAACTGTTGTAAGTCGACGATTGCCGGTTTAAGGTAAAGGTAAAGGTTCCCCTCACACATATGTGCTAGTTGTTCCCCACTCTAGGGGGCGATGTTCATCTCCGTTTCAAAGCTGAAGAGCCAGCGCTGTCCGAAGACGTCTCCATGGTCATGTGGCCGGCATGACTCAATGCCAAAGGCGCACGGACCGCTGTTCCCTTCCCACCAAAGGTGGTCCCTATTTTTCTACTTACATTTTTTACCTGCTTTCGAACTGCTAGGTCGGCAGAAGCTGGGACAAGGAACGGGAGCTCACCCCTTACGCGGCACTAGGGATTCGAACCGCTGAACTGCCGACCTTTCGATTGACAAGTTCAGCGTCTTAGCCACGGAGCCACCGTGTCCCTTTTTATTACCAATGTCCAAATATTTGCTTCAAGGACACCTGCTTGACTCTCTACATTATCTTAAGTTTGGTGAACCTGCTGAAAAATGTTCTCTATTCCTACCTTCTTTGCAAAATTTTGTTCCCGTTGGAAAGAGGAATTTTGCTCTTAACCATTTCCTCTACCACAACTTCCAATCCATACTCAGCAGGGTGACCTGACCACTCTCCCAAATTCCCAGCTAGCCAGTGGATTTTTTTTTTTTTTAATTTGATTTATATGCCGCCCTTCTCCGAAGACTCAGGGCGGCTTACAATGTGCTCAGCAATAGCCTTCATCCTTTTGTATATTTATACAAAGTCAGCTTATTGCCCCCACAATCTGGGTCCTCATTTCACCTACCTTAGAAAGGATGGAAGGCTGAGTCAACCTTGAGCCTTGGCGAGATTCGAACCCTGCAGTAATTGCAGGCAGCTGGTCTTAATAACCAGCTTAATAACAGGGTGCCTTAAACCCCTGTACTACCAAGGCTCAAGGATTGGGGAATTCTGGGAATGTGCACACAAGGGTAGACATTCTCATGTCTTCTGGATGTTTATTTTATTTTTATTTTTTAAAAAAATCCTGGTTAGTTAAAATTGTGTTTTTAATTGTGCACAGTCCAGGGTCGCTCTGTGAGTGAGATGAGATAAACAAAACTACCTTTCCCACAAACCCTTGCTTTCGCTATGGCGATTGGGATCATGGGAGATGTAGTTCAAAAGATGTGGAAGGTATCTTCCCTCCCAGTTGTCTCTTTCTCTCTGGAGGGCGCCTCCTTGGAGAAGGAAGTTCTACAGATTGGGAGTGTTTCCTTCCACTTGGGGGTGTGATACGCCAAGGAAAATGGTTCAGCATTTTTTCCCCCTTCATGAAATATGGATTTCTAGTTCAGGTAAGGCAAACTTGCTTGATTATTTAGTAACTTCGGAGGTTGTTAAGAGATCAGTTTAGCTGCTGGATTATTGAATAACATAGAAAGAAATATTTCCAACAATTGCTTGTAGGGGCATCTTCAGTTAGAATAGAATAGAATAGAATAGAATAGAATAGAATAGAATAGAATAGAATAGAATAGAATAGAATAGAATAGGAATCTGTCTTTGGTGCATATGCTCTCAATGTACATAAAAGAAAAGATACTTCATCAAGAATCATAAGGTACAACACTTAATGATAGTCATCAGGGACAAATAAGCAATCAGGAAACAATAGCAATATAAATTGTAAGGATACAAGCAACAAAATTACAGTCATATAGTCATAAGTGGGAGGAGAAGGGTGAAAGGAACGATGAGAAGATTAATAGTAATGCAGACTTAGCAACTAGTTTGACAGTGTTGAGGGAATTATTTGTTTAGTAGGGTGATGGCATTTGGGAAAAAACTGTCCTTGTGTCTAGTTGTTCTAGTGTGCAGTGCTCTATACATTGTTTTGAGGGTAGGAGTTGAAACTGTTTATGTCCAGGATGTGAGGGGTGTGTAAATATTTTCCCAGCCCTCTTTTTGACTCTTGCAGTATACAGGTCCTCAATGGAAGGCAGGTTGGTAGCCATTGTTTTTTCTGCAGTTCTAATTATCCTCTGAAGTCTGGGTCTGTCTTGTTGGGTTGCAGAACCAAACCAGACAGTTATAGAGGTGCAGATGACAGACTCAATCATTCCTCCGTAGAACTGTATCAGCAGCTCCTTGGGCAGTTTGAGCTTCCTGAGTTGTCAAAAGTTAGCAACTTTTGAGTTAGTACAATTGAGAAAGGGCTAACATTGTTATCAAAGCAGCAAGGTGTTTTTAATGGAAAACGCTGAGAAAAACACACACACGCAACAGAGTAAAAGTTTGGTGTGATATTGGCTCTGCTTATTTAAGAACGAAGCTCAGAGATTTTGCAGTAAATGCAATCCACAATACTTCTATCCAAGTAATTATTCCTCCCTAATCCATAAACCGGAATTAAATCAACATAAACAGAATTCACGTCGTAGGCACACAGGTGTTGCGACTTGTAAAAAAAACCATATTTTTGCAGCATAGCAGAGATCATGTGCCCAGCTCCTGGAGACTTATTCAACGAATGTTTTTAAATATACCAAACTCAATTTTTTTTTTTAAAAAAGTGCTATTTTAAGAAATCAAACCATCCCTGGTTACGGTGTGGCTGGGTTTCCCAACGAAACCAAGTCTTTGGGTTTGCATAACGCCCTAACCTAAGATTAACTGAACCACCGTTTATTGAATGAAAGCAAGCCACGGGGAGTTTGCCGAAAACCCAAAACCATAAATTAAGGACTTTTTTTTTTTTTTTTCCCTGGTTTGCTCCACACACTGATTCACGAAGTTCGCCAACCACATTTTGGCTGCCAAATCCAGAGCAGGCTCAGAAAATGTTTTTGGGTGGGAAGTGGGCATCCCTGGGCTAAATAAACCCTAAACCCTTTTTCCTAAGAAGGGGTGTGTGTTATTTTGCCTGCCCCGAAAGAGCAAATCGGCCACCCCCTGGATGAAGATTACATTTTAGAAACGGTAAGAGAGAAGCCAAGCTTTGGAAATATGTAGCTGACACTGTAACAGCTGTAAAAGGTTCCCCACCGTGTGAATTCCTTTGAATGCCAGTTGCTTTTTGAAAGGATTAATCAGAGCAGATGCTACAGATCCTGGAAATAGCACTCACCGCACACACGGCCGCGCACTTCCAACGCTTTGCCTGTTAGCCTGCAGAACTGCCAGTGTGTCTGTGCAAGCAGAGGTTTTCCTACGTTCATGAAAAACGCCGTTTTGCGTGGGAGTTCCAGCTTTGTTGTGTTATTATTTGTATAACATTTCATTAGCAGGTCTGTGCTTTTCTGTTTCTTAAAAGGCAAGAGAGCCACGAGGCGTGTAGTTTTATTTATTTATTTATTGGTTCGATTTATATGCCGCCCTTCTCCGGAGACTCAGGGCGGCTTACAATGCGTTAAGCAATAGCCTTCATACTTTTGTATATACCTGCTTAGTAGGGCTTTTGGGCCCCCCCTAAGTGGTGTTCTTTTTTATACAAAGTCAGCTTATTGCCCCCACAATCCGGGTCCTCATTTTACCTACCTCGGAAGGATGGAAGGCTGAGTCAACCTTGAGCCTGGTGAGATTCGAACTTGCAGTAATTGCAGGGCAGCTGGCAGCTAAGTGCTAATTAACAGCGCTTTAGTCCGCTGCGCCAAGAAGGCTCAGTTTGAGATGGGAAGAACAAAGAAGGCTTAACAGGAAGATGGGTCAACACAGTGCCTTCCACACAGTCCTCGACTTGCGACCGTAATACAGGCAGTCCTCGATTTACGACCACAATTGAGCCCCAGATTTACGTTGCTAAGTGAGAAATCTGTCAAGCGGCTTTTAACCCCATGCTACGACCTTTCTTGCCACCGTTGTTCAGCGAATCACTGCAGTTGTTAAGTTAGTAACACGGTCGTTAAATGAATTCCCCATTGGCTTTGCTTGTCGGAAGGTCGCAAAAGGGGATCACATGACCCCGGGGGAGGGGGGGAGGGGACACTGCAACCGTCATAAATGTGAGTCAGTTATCAAACATCATAATGTAAACCGCCTAACTCTGGAGTTGCTGCCATGGTCGTAAGTGTGAAAAAAATGGTCATAAATCACTTTTTTCAGTTCTGTCATAATTTCAAACGGTCACTAAGTGAACGGTTGTAAACTGAGGACTACCCGTAGAGCCTGCCTATTGCAATCATAAGTTGTCATGGTTGTAAAATGGATCGGTCAGATGACAAACCCGATTTTAACATTTTTTTTTTGCAGTGGTCATTAAGCAAACAAGTTGGCTGTAAAGTTATTTATGGGACCGCCTACTACCACCAATAGCCTCCCACCGGCCAGTACGCTCTCATAGAGAGGGGATCCTCCGGGTGCCGTCAGCCAAACAGTGTCGACTGGCGGCCCCTAGGGGGAGAGCCTTCTCTGTGGGGGCACCTACCATCTGGAATGAGCTCCCCCCGGAGATACGGAGGATCCCGGATCTGCGCTCCTTCCGCCGTGCTGTGAAGACCTTTTTATTCCATCAAGCGGGCTTGGCCTGATCTCTTCCCTTTTTAAATATGTAAATTTTAATCTGTTTTTAAATTATTGGGGTATTTTAATTTGTCTGGGCCAAAAAGTTTAATTTGATTTTATCGGGTTTTTAAATTTTGTGTATTTATGTATTTTATTGTTGGCTGTTCACCGCCCTGAGTCCTTCGGGAGTAGGGCGGTATACAAATCAAATAAATAAAATAAATAAATAAAATAAAGTGATTGCCACGCTTGTAAAACAGTGGTTTGCTAGGGGCAATGGTTTTGCTGAAAACCGGAAGTGCCAATCTTCAACCAAACTGTTGCAAAAACCCATCTGGTTCATCCGTCCTTGCCAACCTCTTATTAGTTGAGTAAGGTGCTGTTGGCTTGGTTTATTCATTGTGTTGAAACCCAACCAGGGGTGAAATCCAGCAGGTTCCGACAGGTTCTGGAGAACCGGTAGCAGAAATTTTGAGTAGTTTGGAGAACCAGCAAATACCACCTCTGGTTGGTCCCAGAGTGGGGTGGAAATGGAGATTTTGCAATATCTTTCTCCCAGGAGTGGGGTGGGAATGGGGATTTTGCAGTATCCTTCCCCTGGAGTGGGATGGGAATGGAGATTTTTTTTTTTTTTTTAAATTTGATTTATATGCCGCCCTTCTCCGAAGACTCAGGGCGGCTTACAATGTGCTCAGCAATAGCCTTCATCCTTTTGTATATTTATACAAAGTCAGCTTATTGCCCCCACAAACTGGGTCCTCATTTCACCTACCTTAGAAAGGATGGAAGGCTGAGTCGACCTTGAGCCTTGGCGAGATTCGAACCCTGCAGTATCCTTCCCCTGCCACGCCCACCAAGCCACACCACGCCCACCAAGCCACGCCCACAGAAACGGTAGTAAAAAAAAATTTGGACTTCACCACTGAACCCAACACACCTTAACGTGGTTTGTTGGATTTTGGCTCCCCCTGTCATGCGAAACCAGCCAGCGGAGTTCGCAAACCATGGTTTATATACCTTGGGATGTTGTGTGAACTCGTCAACAGCTTCCTGCAATGTGTAAACACAGCCAAGGTATGTCCTTCCCCCTGAGCCAGATCTGGTTTGCTTTCCCTGAGGCTTAATTCATAGTGTACACTCAATAAATCTTGCTTCAGAGAACCGTGATTTTGTCCGTGGCTCACACATCCTTCGTGCTGTGGCTATTTTGAAAAATAAGAGAGGCAAAGGTGTAGATTTAGAAGGTCTGTTCCATGTCTACTTCCCAACTATGTTTGGTTCCTGGTCTCGGGGCACATAAACAGAGAGTTAGAGCTTTCGGCAAAGGACTGTCTAACCTTTCCGAGTTGGCTTGTATTGATTTATTGGACGAAGAGGCCACGGGGTGCAGAAGGAGAGAAGGAGTAGCTTCATAGTAACCAAGATGAGAAGAATGCAAGAAATGAAAGACGCCAAGCAGGGAAAATAAGCCAGGAAATCTCTCCAGCATTTTGTCCTGTTGACTGAATCTGGCAGTCAGTTGCCTTTTTCCATGATTAAAGAAAAAAGGATTCAAATTATAAATCCGCAGATAAGTAATTTATGGTCCGCGTTATACGAGGAGAGCCTTGATTGTATTTTTGCTAAAGGACTCTCTGTAGGCTGGATGCAAGCCAGTTGTGGTTTAATCAACAAACCATGATTTAGGGTGATGTACAAACCTAGTCACTGCAGTAGCAGCTTTTGCGCAACCCAAAAGTCGTCAGAGTTACCTAATAACAACAAGGGGGGGGGGAAAGGGGGTAGTTAGTCACTTGTTTTTGGATGCTGGATTTTGATAACTTTAAAATGTAGAGTAGCTTCAAGTCCCACCCTGTGAATCAAAGTATTTCCTCCAATGTAAGTTTCCACCATGTTCAACTTTGCGCCCGTTGTTCAGCCTTTGGTGGCGCTCCCTTAGTTCATGACTTCCTTTATGGGACTTACTTTTCACTTGCTAGTCCAAAAGTCGGCAGTGAAAACTGACAGCATCTGTAATATGTAAATCCGTCTTTCTAATATCTCCCTTCTCCTGGAAATATTCAAGATCACCCAGGGAAATGTAACAAACACATTTGATGTAGTCGGAGATCACAGCATCCTTTTCTTCTGTGATTTCTTTCTTCTTCTGTTTCCTTTTAACACTTCCAACTTTGAATGTTGGGAGGCACAGTTCCAGTTCAGAAGATGCGTATGGCTAGGGTTTTTTTTTTCTTTTTTCTTTTTTTTTTACAAACGAGACCATTGCAATTAGGCAGATAGTTATGGGTTCTCTTCAAGCGTTGTTTTGCTCCTTGGGATGAAATCGCGTTCCTTTCTGATGTTATTTGTCCCCTAGGCATGTTGCTTGACTGTCTGTCTGTCTGTCTGTCATCTCTCTATCATCAATTATCCATTTCTATCACCTTTTATATATCATCTCTCTATCCATCTTTGTCATCTCTTTCTCTCTCATCTATCTAATCATTTTTCTCTCATCTATCTATATCTTTATCATTCATCTGTCATCTCTCACTATCATCTGTATATCTCTATCATCTATCATCTCTATCTGTCTGTCTATCCATCTACCCATCATCTACCCATTTATCATCCATCTATATCTTTATCATTTATCTGTCCTATCTATCTATCTATCTATCTATCTATCTATCTATCTATCTATCATCTATCTATCTATCTATCTATCTATCTATCTATCTATCTATCTATCTATCCTCTGAAGAGCTCTTCCTCTTTGCAAAGATTTTTTTAGCAATATCAAATCAAGTGCTTTAATTATACAATTACCAAAAGAAATCCACCTTGGACTAAAAAAGCCTCCTCCTCCTCTTCCTCTTCTTCTTTTCCTTCTTCTCCTTCTCTTCTCCCCCTTCGTCCTCCTCCTCCTCATCTCCTCCTCCTCCTCCTCCTCTTCTACTCCTTCTTCTCCTTCTCCCACTCCCCTTCCTCCTCCTCCTCCTCCTCTTCTTCTTGCTCTCCTTCTCCTCCTCCTCCTCCTCCTCCCTTCCTCCTCCTCCTCCTCTCCTCCTCCTCCTCCTCCTCCTCCTCCTCCTCCTCCTCCTCCTCCTCCTCCTCCTCCTCCTCCTCCTCCTCCTCCTCCTCCTCCTGGGAACTCGTGGGAGCAGCTTGCTCCCATCAGTGGTCCTTGGCTTCCTTCTTCCCCTCCCTGCGATTGCCTAGGTGTTCTTGTGACTTTTGGGAGGGTGACACATGAAAGGCAAAAGCTCCAACTCTACAAACCTGCCAGCCAGCTATTGTTGCTTTGAAGAAACTGTTTCAATCACTTTGCCGTTGTCTTTATGTCAGTTTGCCAGATGGTTTTGGTCTGTCTGAGGTCCTGTACCAACGGGGTTTACAGAGCACTGTTAAAGCTTCAAAGCTGTTTTTTAATCTTCCCGAACATCACAAGGGCTGCAAAAGTGACTTCGGCTCCCTGAAGTCTTTGCTACAAAAGAGGCCAAGCAGGGCTGGAAATGAAAGCCAGATAAAGGGATTGCTGGAATAAGAAACAGAGGGAAAAGAGCAGTAGTTAGGCTTTCTTGTAGCGTTTCAAAAGAAATTCTAAGACAAATTATGGCTCTGGGTGATTCTCCCCCTTCCTCTCCTCCTCTCTAGAGATGCCGAGGCAAAATATTTTGACCTGGAGAACCTTTAACCTTGAATAAAGCAAGTTGAGTTAAAAAACAATAACCTCTTTCATTCTTTTTTTTTTTTTAAAAAAAGAAAAGTATATTTTAAGAAAGTAATTTTTCCATAATTATCAATATAGGAAGGAAGGAAGGAAGAAGGAAGAAAAAAGAAAAGAAAAGAGGGGAAGGAAAGAAGGAAGGATGGAGGATGAAAGGAAGGAAGGAAGAAAAAAGAGGGAAGGGAAGGGAAGGAGGAAGGGAGGAAGGAAGGAAAAAAGATGGAAGGAGGATTGAAGGAAGGAAGGGAGGAAAGAAAAGAGGGAGGGAGGGAAGGATGGATGAATGGAGGATGAAAGGAAGGAAGGCAAGAAGGAAGGAAGAAAAGAAAAGAGGGAAGGGAAGGAGGAAGGAGGAAGGAAAGGAAGGAAGGAAGGAAGGAAAAAAGATGGAAGGAGGATTGAAGGAAGGGAGGGAGGAAAGAAAAGAGGGAGGGAGGGAAGGATGGATGAATGGAGGATGAAAGGAAGGAAGGCAAGAAGGAAGGAAGAAAAGAAAGGGAAGAAAAGAAAAGGGAAGGGAGGGAGGAAGGAAGGAAGGAAGGAAAAAGGATGGAAGGAGGATTGAAGAAAGGAAGGGAGGGAGGGAGGAAAGAAAAGAGGGAGGAAGGGAAGGATGGATGAATGGAGGATGAAAGGAAGGAAGGAAGGAAGGAAGGAAGGAAGGAAGGAAGGAAGGAAGGAAGTGAGTTTCCCACTTTTCTTACCCGTAGCAGTGTTGTTGAGGTCTCCATTTTGTTCTTATGAGGTTTTCAATATTTTTTTAAAGAGTCAGTCCATGAATTTTCTAATCGGTCTGCATTCTACCCCAATCAGTGTTGACTCTAGATTTTCTTCAGGGGGACCTATCCCCACCCAGCCCTTCAGATCTTCCATGGTGCCTCCGTTGCACCTGGACTCAAGACCACCCAGCTTGCTT
Source organism: Pituophis catenifer annectens (assembly GCF_029215685.1). Classification (NCBI taxonomy): domain Eukaryota; kingdom Metazoa; phylum Chordata; class Lepidosauria; order Squamata; family Colubridae; genus Pituophis; species Pituophis catenifer. The sequence goes on from NW_027256893.1 coordinate 20,244,422, forward strand.
TTCCATATTTACAAAGTCATTTATCTAGGGCAGGGGTCTCCAACCTTGGCAACTTTAAGACTTGTGGGCTTCAACTCCCAGAGTTCTTCAGCCTCAGGAGTTGAACTCCTCAGGAGTTGAAGTCCACAAGTCTTAAAGTTGCCAAGGTTGGAGACCCTTGATCTATGGAGAATCCATTGTCTCCATCCTAAGCTTTTCTTCAAGATGGCTGCAGCATTGGCCAAATGGAATCATGAAGTCAGAAAGCCGAGGAATTCAGTTAGAGATCAGATTCCTCAAAAATGCACACGGACGCATTAAATCCATGGAAATGTTGCATCATAGGCAGCCTTTGTGAAGACCCAACCCATCCATCCGACCAGAGGAAATCCTTTATAGTACTTTATAGATGCAGACTAGACTTAATGATTAGTTGTGTAGACAAGACCAGTCTCAAACCGCAAAATATTTAGCTACATTGGAAGCTAAATTAGGAAGCTTCCTATGTAGGAACAACATTGTTGTTTCAACATTAGGAAGTTGAAACAACATCTTGTAAAAGTGCAATGAGAAACAATGTCCATATTGTTGCCAAGAGAACAACATATAGGTGTGTTTGGAATTCAGTTCATCTCAAAGAAAAATACCCACAGTCAAAAGTCTGGGTTAATAATAGTCTAACTTTATTTGATGAATAAAGTTTACAATGGAAATCAGAGTCCAGTTGGGATGTAATGATTGCATCATGATTTGTCCATTACAGCCAAATTAAGATAAGACAAGTTAAGATAACTTTTATTGTCATGTCTTTCTTTGAACACACTGGCACACATTAAAAAATGAAATTTTGATGCCTGCTCTCAAAAGAAAATAACTATATAGCTATAAATATACATGCACATACATATACATACACATACAATATATATACATAATGTAATATATACAAATGCGGTATATACAAATCATCATCTTTTAACGACTCCATAATCCTTGCAGGGTGGAGTCTGGGCAAGTGAATGGAACTACCAGAGTATTTTAATGGCCGATTGCCCTTCCTGTCGCCAATGCGGAATTTTGTTCAACAGATATAGTCTCATTGTACCCAGAGAGAGAAATATCTGCCTCTACCTCCATTTAACTTATTTATTCATTTCGTCAAGCATGTATTTTATGACAGATACAAGTGTAAACATAATTATAAACACATGAAAAGGATACAAATAAAAGAAAACATTCGGACGGGGACGGTAGGCACGCTTGTGTACTTATGCACGCCCCTTATTGATTCACAACAAACTGCAGGCAGTCCTTGAGCTATGGCTGTAATGGAGCCTATCCACCATGGTCGTAACTCGTCATAACCCGACAGACCCAATTTTTACCTTTTTTGCAGAGGTCATTAAGCAATAAGCCGCGATCGTTGAGCGAGATTGTTTCTTGCAACAGCTCCAGGCGAAGTTCAACTGGCTGTAGAACAGAACGGGCAAACCACATTCAAACCACGATCCTGCATCCTGGTTTCCGTACTTTCGCCTTGCTCGTCTTTTTGACTAAACCCTTCTTTTCATACCAAGGGGGGAATTTTCTAGCCGGCGGTGTGAGTAATTTATATTTCCTCCATTTCACTCCCAGGTTTTATTACCTATAAAAGAAACAGAATTATTTGCCTCCTCGCATAGATCCCAAATGTAGGTCAGCTGCAATAATTTTCACTGGCAAAAAAAAAAAAAAAAAAATTAAGCAAAAGGAAAGGGAGGCCGAAGACACACACACAAAACTTGGCCTTGACCTTGCAGTCCTCAAAAAAAAAAAAAGGGAAATCACTTCTGAGCCACAGACATCAAAAAGAATAAATAATTGTTTTTTTTCTTTATTGTTGTTATGATATGGATCATCCGAGCAGTTAGTGGTAAGCAAGTTCCCTTTGATATGGTTTAGATGCCCTGGTGCTTGCTCCTCTATTTATGTCAGCGTGTTCCTCTTCCCACACCGGGAAAGTAGAATCCCTTGATTAAATTCATATTTGTTTTAATCTTTCCCGGTGTCTGATCTCAGCCTCAAAGATCCTAATAAAAAAAAAAGCCAACACATCCTGCTGAGTTTTGGGTGGTTTATGCGGGGCGGGGGGGGGAATGGGATGTGGACGGATGGATATGGATGGGGCTTCGTGCTAATTTTGGAAACCCAAATAGCTGAGGCTCCCCCCCAATTTGAAAGAGAAAGCGCTTTCAAAAGATGCGCGTGGGGCGTTCCCACAGACCTTGGGAGAAAAGAGAAGGGGGAAAAATAAGTTTATTTATAGAAATGGAAACAAAAGGGGGAAAAGGGAACGTAGATAAACAGCCGTTTATAAAATATCAACTCGAACCTATGGGGAGTTTAATTAATCCGATCCCAATCTAACTGTGCAGACAGAGAGCATTTTTAAGGCATTTATGGGTGTCAACAAGGACAAACAGGGCCTCCCTCCCTCCCTGAAAAAGAAAGAAGCAATAATAAGACCAAAAAAAAAGTCTGCTTGGTTTTTTTTGGATCAGGGGTCTCCAACCTTGGCAACTTTAAGACTTGTGGACTTCAACTCCCAGAAATCTTCAGCCAGCTTTGCTTTTATTAGGATCTTTGCGACTGAGCTTTGCTAACTGAGAAATTCTGGGAGCGGAGAGCCAAGGTGGCGCAGTGGTTAGAGTGCTGTACTGCAGCTACTTCAGCTGACTGCTAGTTCAGCAGGTCAGCGGATCAAATCTCACCAGCTCAAGGTTGACTCAGCCTTCCATCCTTCCGAGGTGAGTAAAATGAGGACACAGATTGTTGGGGGCAATATGCTATTTAGTATACTGTCAATTGTTGTAAGCCGCCCAGAGTCCTCGGAGAGTGGGCGGTATAGAAATATGATTAATAAAAATAATAAATAATAAAAGTTGCCAAGGTTGGAGACCCCTGTTTTGAATCATTTAGCATTGCCCATGACTTAAGAAGGACCAAAAGGACTTGGAGCTTTTTTTGGTGGTTTCGACTTGAAGGAACGTGGAAATCGAGTGGGCTTCCTCTCTTTTAGAGCCGAAGGGATCTTAATTTTTGCTTGCCCTCATTGTTTGATTTTATGTGGTAAAACCAATGTAGCAGTGAAACTGGAATGGCTTACATTTGCCTTGTGGCCCCAGATCCAACAAGGCAATGCGCCATTGTCAATGAAATGTTGAAGGAGGACCACATTGGCCCTTTAGAAGAATTTGTAGGACAAAGGAAATGAGACTTATCACGTATAAATGATGATTCTCTCTCTCTCTCTCTCTCCCCCTCCCTCCCTCCCTCCCCTCCCCCCCTCCCCTCTCCTTTATGTTTGCATCTCTCAGTCTGTAGGAGATGACCACCTACAGTTTAAACCAGTGTAAAGATTTATCGCATGCTTAAGCTCTCTACAAGAACCTGAACTACTAACCGTCAAAGGAAATTCGTGGACATTAAGGATAGAAAGGAATTCAAGGTGGGCTGGATTTAGATCTCTTGTAGGCACTCGGGGACTCATGACTGATGATGCGTTTGACCCCTCCCTTGGGCTCAGCCTGGACACTTCCTACACAGTGTTTCCTAATGTTTGATGCGTTTGCTGCAGATAAGTGGCTTATGATACCATGAGTGAGTTGTCTTTTTGGGCCTTCCAATCCTGCAGTGCTTCTTTGAGTTTTTCTATGTTCTGACTGGTGTCAGCTTTGATGGTGTCCAGACGTCATGTTCTTTGGCAGCCTGCTTTCCTTTTACACATTTGTGCATGCTTTTCCACATATCATCTTTCCAAATTCAACCTCAACCTACTTTATCCCTTATATGAACCTCAGAGGACATCTTGACTAGGGTTCCTGAAGTCATGTAGCACACTGTCTCCTTGGGGAATAACACACAAGTTCTAAAACACAAAATTGAGGAGTGAAGGAACGACTTCTCCTTAACTGGTTTTCCATGATATCCCATTCCTAATTCATGGTTATGTCTTCCCTCCAAGAATTTGGCTTGTGGGCTTATGATTTAATCAGTTCCATCTGCATGAAGGTATCTGCTATTTTGTCCCAAAGGTGTTTTTTTCCCCCCTCAAAACTGGACTTTCTTGTTTTTCTTTCCATGAAAACGTTTCGCTTCTCATCCAAGAAGCTTCTTCGGTGCTTCTTGGATGAGAAGAGCAATAGCACTTAATGTTACATACCACTTCATGGTGTTTTACCGCCCTCTCTAAGTGGTTTACAGAATTAGCCTTTTGTCCCCAACCATCTGGGTTCTCATTTTACTCACCTCGGAAGGATGGAAGGCTGAGTCAACCTTGAGCCGGTGAGAATCGAACTGCTGTCAGTTGGCAGAATTAGCCTGCAATACTGCATTCTAACCACTGCGCCGCCACAAAATGTTTTCAAGGGGAAAAAAAACCCAAGGAAGTCCAGCTGCCTTTTGGGACAACCATGACCTGGATCAGGGGTGAAATCTAGCAGGTTCTGACAGTTTCTGGAGAACCGGTAGCGGAAATTTTGAGCAGTTCGGAGAACCAGCAAATACCACCTCTGGCTGGCCCCAGAGTGGGGTGGGAATGGAGATTTTGCAAAATCCTTCTCCCAGGAGTGGGGAGGGAATGGGGATTTTGCAGTATCCTTCTCCTGCCACACCCACCAAGCCATGCCCACACCACGCCCACCAAGCCACGCCCACAGAACCATTTGGATTTCACCACTGACCTGGATGATTGATAATCTCCATTTAGCCATCTGATATTTTGATACTTCAAGTAAACAGTTCTTGGTTTCAGAGGATTTGGTATGCTATCACACACTTCTGGACATTGGACCAGGCAGAAATAGAGTTTCAGTTGTTCAATAAATCTGTCTCTATCGGTTGGTCTTAAGCCCCAAGAGCAGATGTCACACATAAAAGATCCAGCTGCAAGCAGACAATTGGATAGATTTATGATGCCTTGCACAGAGCTTTCCTTTTCTTATTCTTCACTCAAAGACTCCAAGAGAGCTTCTTCACCAGCCCACAATTCTACACAAAAGTTTTGCTCTTAAAAAAATAAAAAGAGAGGGAGAAGGGGAGAGAGAGAGAGAGAGACCCTGTCTTCAAAATCTTTTCAAAGTTTGTGCGCGTGTAACACAAGAAATCAGACAGCAATCTTGAAAGTTGATTTCTGAAACCAGATCAAAACGTTTCTGACATTTGCTATCTAGCCTTTAAAAGTTGTACTGGCAGTAATTTATTTCCCGGTTGATCTGTTGTAGATAAAGAGCTAAACTGCACACCTGTCATTATAAATACGTAGAGACCAGATTGTGGAGATCGAAATCCTGCCGAGAAACACATTTCTTTAAATGTTAATCCATTGGCTTAACTTTTTACACTTCTTTATTTCTTCTTTTAAGAAATCGGGGCTGGGCATAAATTGAATTCCCCTGCTACAATTTTTTTTTTTGAGAAGAAAAATGCTTTTGGTCTCATCCAGCTGGACATTGGTCATCAAATTCTAGGTGGACAAAGGTTTGATTCTTTGAAATGGATGTACCAATTTCAGTCAGCTTCACGAGGTCCAGGGACCCCACACGAAGCTAGTTCATTATGGCTTGTTCGGTTTATGGTCCAGCACAACCTGAGATGTTGCTGACCTGCATGTCATGGTCCATAAGACTGCTGGGAGACACAGTTCAGCAATATCTAGAAGGCTTCTAAAAGACAAAAAGAGCCCTATCCCTCATTTAACATTTTCTGGGAATCTAAGCGTTGTTGTTTTTTCAACAAATCATGGTTAAAGCCAAAGGATCATCTAGATCAGCATTTCTCAACCCTAGCAAACTTTAAGATAAAGGGGGTACACTTCCCCCAGAATTCTGGCTCGTTCTGGCAAGATTGAGAAATGTGGATTTAGATGGAAGTCCTTCTCATTCATAAAATCCCAAGACTTGACTTATAAAAAAAATCAGCTAATGAGTGTAGACTATTCCATTGGGCCTGGCTGGAACCTCAAAAAGGCATGTTTCTTGGACTGAAGAGTGATCCAAATTCTGCTTCATATTCTGGGGAATCTTGAATTCTGCAACTCCCCACCCCCCCAAAAAAATGGTCTAGATCCAAAAAGTTGTATAATAAATACTTTGGACAGCAGAAATGGTATTCAGCAGGTTTTGACAGGTTCTGGAAAACCAGTAGGGGAAATTTTGAGTAGTTTGGAGAACCGGTAAATACCACCTCTGACTGGCCACAGTCGCCACACCTCCATCTATTCTCTGCCTCCCAAGTCCCAGCTGATCTGGAGGAAATGGGGATTTTGCAGTATCCTTCCCTTGGAGTGGGGTGGGAAAGGAGATTTTACAGTATCCTTCCCCTGCCACGCCCACCAAGCATACCATGCCATGCCCACCAAGCCACACCCACAGAACCTTTTTTTGAATCCCACCACTGACAGACAGCATATAAATTTAATAAATTAATAATTAATCTGCAGCTTAAAGCTCCGGTGGAGTCCTTTTCTGTGGAAGCTTTGAAGCCAGAAAGCTTATCTTCAAACTATGATGTGGATTCACTGAGGGACACCTAAGCCCAATTCTATCAGGGCCAAACCTCCATTAGATTCTTGTTCTCTCCCATCACGAAGAAAGGCATGTGATCTCTGTAGGCCCCACTGAAGTTCCTCTTCCACTCCTTCTTCCTTTTAATTGAACCTCAGTGAAGGTTCCAAAAAGGAAACCAGATGTGAGACAGGGATCACTTGAAAGCCCAGGTATAATTAACAACATCTGTTTGTGCCTTCTTATCATGAGGGGCTCAGGTTTGCCACTTTGACCTGTTGGTCAGCAGGAGATCTGACCCCCATACATCTATAAAGAGAGACCAATGACTTTTGAGCTTGATGGATAGCTACTCTCTGCCTGTGGGGCCCAAACAATTTGATTTCTGGGCCAGCAATAAGAGAAATTATTATTATTATTATTATTATTTTAAAAAAATCAATTCTCTTCTAATACCCTGGCTTAAGTTTCTTCATGGTCAGGGCTGTTGAGGGAAATCAAATGCTAAACCACAAATTTCCTAGGTTCTCTTTCTTCTATGCCTTCTTTTCTTAAAAATATTAATACACTTATGGATATACAGGTAGTCCCTCGACTTACAACGGTTCATTTAGGGACCGTTCGACGTTCCAACGGCGCTGAAAAAAGTGACTTATGACCATTTTTCACAGTGACAACCTTTGCAGCCTCCTCATGATCACGTGGTCAAAATTTGAATGCTTTAATTAGGTGAAAAACCACGGGAGTCTTCAGAGTCGGTTTTCACCAGATCTGTGCCAGTATATTTTCAATGAAGCTCTTCTTTGAGGAATTCACCTGCCTCGGAGTTTTGCTTGCTACGGGACTATTACTCGGAACCCTGACAGTGGTCGAAATTTGGATGCTTGGCAAAATGGTTCATATTTATGAATGTGGCTGTGTCTCAAGTCATGTGATCCCCTTTTGTGACCTTCTAACAAGTCAACGGAGGAACAAGATTCACTTAACAGCCAGTTTATTGTTCTGCCCCAGCTACAGAACCCAAAGAACGCAGCACACACAAAGTCTGTACAAAGCTTAATTTACTAAAATAACTCGGTCTTTTTCAAACAAAGGCTTTTAATAAACTTTCTTAACAGCCTACAAGAATCCTAAAATAAGATAATCACAGTCTTACTAGGGTTGGCAGAAAGCCCAGAACCAATTTTGCAGAGAATCCAGATGCGAAGGAGAGTGAACTCAAGTTGTTCCCTACAGCTTGCTTCAATCGGTGTTCCTCCTTAAATAGGCTAAGGGAGTGGCCAATTAGCCTCAAGCCTTACTCTTGAGGAGATCTCCTCCTGAAGAGCCACTCCTGCCTTTTGGCAGCTCTGCGTGCCCGTGCATCGAGAAGAGGCTCCTCCTCTTCATCCTCTTCACTTAAAGGAGCTTCTGGAGGTTCTGAAGGCCCTGGCTGAATCCCCGCCTCTGGCACCACATCTTTTCCAGCCTCCTCACTGTCCGACTCGAGTGCCAGCTGCACAGGCTGCTGATGCAGCACCACACCAGCCTCCTCGTTGTCGGAATCAGCTACTAGCTGCACAGGCCGCTGACGGGCCACAACATTTATTAACTTATCAACTGCAGCGATTCACTTAACAATTGTGGTCATAAAATGAGGCACAATTTACTTAACAAATGTCTCACGTAACAACAGAAATTTTGGGTTTCCCTTATGGTCATAAATCGAGGACTACCTGTACACGAAACACCCAAGAAGCCCTGTATTTCTAATGGTTTTCCCCTCCATCTCTCTCTCTCTCTCTCTCTCTTAATTTACTATATATATATATTTGTACTTAATTACTCCTGACATTTTACCCATCAGGTTGTAATGAGCTTCTTCAGAAGAAATGAAAATAGCTTGTCCGTTTGAACACGGAGAAGGAGCTATTTCTCTCTCTCTCTCTCTCTCTCTCTCTGTGTGTGTGTGTGTGTGTGTGTGTGTGTGTGTCTTATCACAAGACATTTTCTTTCCTTTTCTCTTTTTTCCCCCCTCCCTCAAACGACACCTAGCAGAACAATAGAATCAGAAGAAACAACAAGTCAGACACCATTGGGTTCTGTAAAAAATAAAAAAAAAATCCCTGTGTTTCTTTAAACACAGCCATTCATCCATGGGCTTTACAATTTTAGACTTTTTTGAGGTCTCACCAATGTCAGTATATTCTGAATGTATGTAGATGGGCCATAGCGTTAACCTCTGTCATGACTAGTGAATTTTCATCCATTGTGGGCCCAACAAGCAGGTGAATTCTAGTGGATCTCTCTCAATCCATCTGCCTTTCCTGATTCTTTGATATAAGTTCCAGGCAGTTTACAGCTCCAACTTATACATTTTAGAGTGCTCCTGAGTACTCTTAGTGTGTGTGTGTGTGTGTAGCCCCAAATCGAAATGACGATGTCTTCCTTAGAAACTTAACAATGCAGATTTCTCAGAGCGATGCTATCTTGATACCACGCAACAGCTTCAACCTTCCACTACTCCATCAGATGTCGTAAAAGAGAGAACATATCTAACCTAGGAAGATCCCTCCAAAAAGCATTCTCTTGGACCTAACCCTAGGATCCGGAATTGATCCCCAGATCTAGAAATGCATACAGATGTACCTCAGGAACTTCTCTACAGGCACTTCAATAAACAGACACGGGTCAGGAGTGGGCAGAATTTACCTCACGCCAGAAGCCCACCCTGGAGTCATATTCTAATCAACCGAGAAGAATTCCTGATCCAGAAGCTTGTAAAACTGTGTGATGAGGAAACAAAATCTTGAAGAATGTGCGCTGTTGTCGATGGTCATGAAAGACTGTATTATTTTAGCGTACAACGGCGTACAACGAGCCAATTAAAATTCTTGCTCAGTGGTCCTTCATCTGTGAGGGCTATTGTCCTCTTCCAGAAGCGCCTCAGACATTCTAACTGAATAATGAAGTACTGTTTGAGCTACGGATGCCTGCCACTTCCTCGTTCCCTAAGCCACACAGCTTTCCTTTAACTTAAAGTGACCAAAATGTTGACAAGGGAGCTTATGTATCTCATGGTGACCTAGATAATTGGAGGGTTTGCTGAGTCAGGAAGGGAATTCCACCTTCACTTTATTTGCAATGGATGGCTGTGAAAGTTGGACCATAAGAAAGGCTGAGCGCCTGCCTTATTTATTTATTTTTTATTTGATTTATATGCCGCCCTTCTCTGGAGACTCAGGGCGGCTTACAATGCGTTAAGCAATAGTCTTCATACTTTTGTATATTTTATACAAAGTCAGCTTATTGCCCCCACAAACTGGGTCCTCAATTTACCTACCTTAGAAAGGATGGAAGGCTGAGTCAACCTTGAGCCTGGGGAGATTCGAACTTACAGTAATTGCAGACAGCTGGTGTTAATCACAATGCTATCAGTCTGCTGAGCCACCAGGCCCCATATTTGCGGTTCCTGGTAAAATGCATGGGAAAATCCCATTGGAGGAGAATTCAACTTAGGGTTAGGGTAAGTTTTCCATGAATTCGGACAGCAAAATGGACATTGCCAATGGATTTGGAGCATGTGGGAATGCTTAGGAAGGTGCAGACTTTTTGAGTCTGTCTTAGCGGTTCATGGTAAAATACATGGGAAAATCCCACTGGGGGAAAATTCCACTTAGGTTTAGGGTTAGGTCTCCATGAACTGGTAGCGAGAAGCAAGTTTGAGGCCTTGAGTAGACTTTTGGGACAGCTGAAGGAGCTTGTGAGTTTGGTAGCAACTCACCAAGGATTTTAAGATCTCAAAGGCAATGCAATAGATTCCTATCACTTAAGAGTCTGGGCTTTTTTTTCCTTCAGATTGCAAATATCACTGCTTTCCCGTTGCTAAAATCCCCTTTTGTGAAGGTGGCTGATTAAATTTTGCACAGAAAATAGGTAACGGGAAGCCGTCATCCGCCTTGAAACAAAACAGGTCTGTTTTGAAAAAATAAAATAAAAATCATTTTCTAATTGTTTGAGCTCATTTGATTAGGAGAGACAAGCGGGGCTGTAAGAGCTCTAAAAGAACTCCCATTTTCCATCAATTGAACCAAATCCACCTTTGATCTCTTAATCCCAAATTTATAAGGTTAGGCGATAAGCAAGCATAACCAAATTCCTTTTTCTTTTTTTCTCCTCTTTCTTTTCTTTCTTTTCTTCTTTGCCTAATGGTCTAAGAAGCAAAGTAAACACAATAAGCTCCTTTTCTCCCTCCCCCACCTCTCTCTCTGCTTAAATCCCCCCACTTTTTGCTAACAGTTCAAAGACCACATTACAAACATTTTTAACATCCGAGTCTATACGTTAGCAATGTTCCTCGTTTCTTTTTTTTCTTACTTTCCCTACTTTTTTTTCCTCCTTTGCATTCATGAGATTTTGACTTTGCATTTTTGGCACTGTAGCTGACTCTCCCATCATTTTTGGGGGGCTGGGGGGGGAAGGATTATGTTGAGGTGGGAGGGGGAGAAACGACATTCATAGACTTTTTTTTTTTTTAAAAAATTGAAGCTTGGTGCACCAGAGAAGGTGTCCTGTGTTCGAAAAGCCTTAAGGTGCAACTAGGTTAACTTGGAAGCCTCGGGTTTGAGCCTTGTTAAATGTCACCCAAATGGTTTTCTTTATTTATTGAAATAATCACCCTTCTCTTCTAGGAAAATGGTTTGCATTAACCAGGCGGGGGAAACAAAGTCTTTATTGGAGGAGTCACAAAGTCTACCATTGAACAAGATGCTTTTAATTCCCATCGGGAAGCTTCTTCTGACGTGCCCCGAACTGTGGCACAAATATTTATTTATTTATTTATTTATTTATTTATTTATTTATTTATTTATTTATTTATTTATTTATTTATTTATTTATTTGTTAAACACATATAAGATTACAGATATAAGTATAAACATGATTATGATTATTTATTTATTTATTTATTGAATTTGTATACCGCCCTACTCCCGAAGGACTCAGGGCGGTGAACAGCCAAATAAAATACATATAATACAAATGTTAAAAAAACCATTAAAATACAATTAAATAATTGGCCCGGAAAACAAAATTTAAAACACCCCAAATTCATGAGACAAATTTAAAATTTAAAAATTTTAAAAATTTTAAAAAAGTTTAAAAGAGTGGTTAGGTCAGGCCGGCCTGCTGGAAAAGAAATGTTTTGATGGCACGGTGGAAGCGCGCAGGTCCGGGATCCTCCGTATCTCCGGGAGGAGCTCGTTCTAGATGGCGGGTGCCCCCACAGAGAAGGCTCTCCCCCCTAGGGGCCGCCAGTCGACACTGTTTGGCCGACAGCACCCTGAGGAGCCCCTCTCTATGGGAGCGTACTGGTTGGTGAGAGGTACTGGTGGCAGAAGACGGTCTCGTAGATATCCCGGTCCTAAGCCATTAAAGTAAGGATACAAATAAATGGGAACAGTAGGACAAGGACGGTAGGCACTTTGGTGTGCTTATACATGCCCCTTACAGACTTCTTAGGAATGGGGGTGAGGTCAACAGTAGACAGTCTAAGGATAAAGTTATGGGGGTTTGGGGATGAAACCACAGAGTCCAGTAGTGCATTCCAGGCATTGACCACTCTGTTGCTGAAGTCGTATTTTCTGCAATTGAGTTTGGAGCGGTTTACCTTAAGTTTGTATCTATTGTGTGCCCATGTATTATTGCGGTTGAAGCTGAAGTAGTCATTGACAGGTAGGATGTTAGAGCAGATAATTTTATGTACTATGCTTAGGTCAGACTGAAGGCAGCGTAGTTCTAAGTTGTCCAAGCCCAAAATTTCAAGCCTTGAAATTTTGGTCCTAATTGGAGGTCCTAGAAGTGTCTTTTTTCTGCAGTGTCCCCCTGGTGTTGCCTTCATTACTTCACTAATTGTCTTGTCTAATTGTCTACCCAAGAGGCCTTGGAAGTCAGATCTTCTAATAAACCAGTGGAGAACAAGACAACCAACTGCTCACCCAACTTCCTTTTCTACCCTGTGCTATCTGACTGGCATGCGCTCCGTTTCTTAACAGCTTAATAATCAATGCAAGAATAATTTCTTGTATTTGTTCAAAAGAAGGGAAACATTCCAGTGAAAAGGAGAAAAATCAAATTTCCACAGGATATTAGACGTTCCAGAATAGGAGCCCTGCTGTGCAGCACAGATATTTTTAATGGCTTATTGTTCAGCTCTTTTATTCCATATACAAATGGCATGGAAAAGACAGGATTAAAAGATTAGATTTATCAAGTCCTTCTTTTAACAACGTCTGTCCTACTATTCAATTTTCTGTGTTATTGAACCAAGCCCCCCGATCAGATTGATGGGCGTCTTTTCCTGGAAAAGAAAAGCAGTTTTCTTCATGCCCAACAATTGATTTCCACAGTTTACATCAAAGATAATTCTGTTTTTGCTAGACGTCTGTTGTATCCTTCACAGGTTTTGCAAAACAATGCCCTTAAAGTCTATAGACATCATCGCAATCTTAAATAACACGAAAACCTTTTGGACCTCTGGAGGCTGAGACACAGGCTATAGAACTCTGGGTGAAAAAAAGTAATAGTTCTCAATTAGATTTTGGCAGGTGGGAGAGTACGGCACATACATTATATACCCAAGAAACATACACACTCACCAGTGGTGGGTTTCAAAATTTTCTACTACCGGTTCTGTGGGTGTGGCTTGGTGGGCGTGGCATGGCTTGTTGGGCGTGGCAGGGAATGATACTGTAAAATCTCCATTCCCACCTCAATCCAGGGGAAGGTTACTGCAAAATTCCATTTCCTCCCGATCAGCTGGGACTTGGGAGGCAGAGAATAGACAGGGGTGGGGCAAGTCAGAATTTTTACTACCGGTTCTCCGAACTAGTCAAATTTTCCGCTACCAGTTCTCCAGAACTGGTCAGAACCTGCTGAAACCCACTTCTGACAGTCACCCTGAGGAAAGGATAGAGGCAAAGAAATACTCCTATTTTAAAAATGGGTGGTAAGTTTGAGGAAAGAGAACAGAATTTTGGGGTATGTCTCCCAGGTTGCATGGTGGTACATTAAGATGGTTACCAAGTGGGCAGGAAATGTCTGTGAATTTAATTATTGTCTGTATTTTCTTCCCTCCGGAGGTCTACAGCCTTCTAGACTTCCCAGACTTTCTCAAAACTTAAATTATTTCCTCTAATAATCATGCAGAATTTTGATAGCTCATTCTCTGCGGCTTTTAATATTACAGTAGGACAGTAAACCAGTAGGACATGCTGGTTCGTAAAACCTCCCAAATCTCCATAGCACCGTATGAAAATGCAACTCACCCTTTAAAAAAATAAAAATATCTTGGATGATCTGAAATTCTTAACCTGTCCGGAGGTTGCAAGAAAGACTGAAGAAAAACTGGGTAGCTCAGGGTGGACCTTTGGAGTTCTTGGTGCTCTCTTAGTTTGGTGGTTAGCTTTAAATGTTTCATGACCCAACTAGGGAAGATAATCAAACCCCCACACTCACACCTACTTGCGATGTTATCTAATCTAGTGAGATAATGAAACATCTGTAAATTAAGCTGCTCCAAATGATTGCTTGAAGGTTTGATCAGGTTAAGTGAATTGTTTTGGAGGGGAGGGAGTTCTAATATTTTTGTTCTTGTTGTTAGTTGTCGTGTCGTGTTAGAAGTCGTGTCCGACCCATCATGACCCCATGGACAATGTTCCTCCAGGCCTTCCTGTCCTCTACCATCCCCCGGAGTCCATTTAAGATCACGCTGACTACTTCAGTGACTCCATCCAGCCACCTCATTCTCTGTCGTCCCCTTCTTTTGCCCTCCATCATTCCCAGCATTAGGCTCTTCTTCCTTCTCATTAGGTGGCCAAAGTATTTGAGTTTCATCTTCAGGATCTGGCCTTCTAAAGAGCAGTCAGGGTGGATCTCCTCTAGGACTGATCGGTTGGATTGCTTGCAGTCCAAGGGATTCGCAGGAGTCTTCTCCAGCACCAGAGTTCAAAGGCCTCCATTCTTTGGTGCTCAGCCTTTCTTATGATCCAACTTTCACAGCCATACATTGCTACTGGGAACACCATAGCCTTGACTATATGCACTTTGTTCTAATATTAATTTAATCCAACTTACATCTATGCAGATCAACCTATTGGGTCCACTTTCTCTGTGTCTTGTGTCAGAGGAGAAGATAGCAAGAAAAAAAATGAAAGAGAGGATCACAATAATTGTTTGGAACAAGAGAGTTGTTACCGTTGCGGTGTATTAAATGTTGAGTTTGTGACTGGCAAGAATCGGCAACTGCCTAGCTACAAACACGTAACAACTGTACAGTTTTCTTATATCTAGATTTTAGTGTCCTGAATCTGTGGATACCTGTGCAAATAAATACAAATACAGAAGCTTCCATACCCAGAATTCAAATCTTCTTTGCTGCTGATTGCAAGCCTTCCCGTCCCATCCGCATCTCTGAATTTTTGGTTAGCTTTAATCATCCAGGGCCCCCACTTTCTACATTCTTTCATGGAGGCATCTCTGCTCTTCTGCTTCTTTTTCAAAAAGTTTTGTCTCAGCTGGAAAGAGTTGAAAGGGGAGAGCTCAAAACAAATCACTTGAATTCTGTTCTAAAAACATGCGAGAAGTTGACGTGCATATGGCATCAAGGACAATCGGAGGAAAAACCCGAATGCCACAGTGTGGTGTCTGCCGTCTGCTTACCTGGAAGCATATTTGAACAGGCATAGCAAGTCCATTTGGTTCTCCCACCTCTGAGGCTCTGGATGACTTTGCCAAGTTTTGATAATTAAGCCCGGCAGCGCCCTTGTGACACGAAGGAGGGATATCTGAGTACAACCTTATGCGCAGCTCAAACTGCAACGACCAGTGAGATAGAACATGACAGCTCCCTTATGAGGAAGCCTACATGGCAAGGTTACTAATTAAGCAATTAGGAGGAACTTTTCATCAAAGCCTGCGTAATGACAGGGAACGCAACCTGGGAAATGATCAGTTTGATTTTTTTTGCCTACGCCTAGTTCAAGCCAGATACCTTTGCTGGATTGCAATGTGGATTTAACCTCCTAAATCGTGTGGTTGGTAGGATGCAGAGAGTAATATCTGAACAGAACAGAATAACAGAGTTTGAAGGGACCTTGGAGGTCTTCTAGTCCAGTCCTTTTCTCAGGCAGGAAACCTTATACCAGAGGACTTCAAACTTGGCAGCTTTAAGACTTGTGGACTTCAACTCCCAGAATTGATAGTAGTTGAAGTCCACAAGTCTTAAAGCTGCCAAGTTTGAGGACCCCTGCCTTATACCATTCCAGACAAATGATTGTCCAATCTCTTCTTAAAAACCACCAGTTTTGGAGCATCCACAACTTCTGGACACAATACATTCCACTCATTAATTGTTCCCACTGTCAGGAAATTTCTCCTTAGTTCCAGGTTGCTTCTCTCCTTGATTAGTTTCCATCCATTGCTTCTTGTCCTGCCCTCAGGTACTTTGGAGAATAGGTTAACCCCCTCTTCTATTTTTTTTTTTTTAAATTGCAATGGCTCACGTTGAGTTGTATAATTCTATGTTGACGTGTAAATAGCTTATTCCTTCTGAGGATCTGCTCAGAACCATCGGCCTTTTGGACCCTTGTAGAGCGAAGCACACAACTCGCATCCAACATGTTTCCATCAGCTCTTATCAGCAATGTGAGTTATTTGGCCTTCTGCAACGAATAGGAATGCAACTCTGCCACATTCCCTGTTGTGCTGTTGTGTGTTCCCTATTGTGTTGGAACTCGTGTAATGGGACCATCTTCGTAGGAGGAGAGATACTGAAGTTGGAGAGAAGTGGGAACATTGTTTTCAAGCATCCTTGCTGGATTTACTATTAATATACAGGTAGTCCTCAGTTTACGTCCGTGATTGAGTCTGGCAATTAGGGTCTTAAGCCATGATGGTTGTAAATTGGGTTGCCATGTAACCCAATTTACCTAGGGGCTTCACCATAAGTCCATAAGTCTAGAACCGAGGTACTATGAACTTCTCATGCCCTTGGACATAGCTTATGTGGCTGCCGATACAGCACCTTTCGCGCCTAAGTGTTTGGTGCATCACCTCGCCTTCCCTCCAGATAGAAAAAGGAATAATGCTGCTAGACAATATTTTTTTAAAATATTTTTTTAAAAATGGCCAGATGAAGATTTAAAGAGCTATAAGACATGTTCAGGAAAACCTGGAGGAATGGCATGCTTAGTAGAGATGATTCGTGGTCATTTTCTGCCATCAAATTGCAAGTTTGTATGTAGATACCACCCCTGGCTGGTTACCTTATCAGGGAATCTAGCAATGCTTCCTTTACGAACCTTTCTTTCTTTCTTTCTTTCCTTCCTTCCTTCCTTCCTTCCTTCCTTCCTTCCTTCCTTCCTTCCTTCCTCACTCAACCTATCTTCCTCCCTCCCTCCCTCTCTTATCTCTTCCTTCCTTCTTCCTCCCTCCCTTCCTTCCTCCCTCCCTCATCTCAACCTATCTTCCTCCCTCCCTCTCTTATATCTTCTTCCTTCCTTCCTTCCTTCCTTCCTTCCTTCCTTCCTTCCTTCCTTCCTTCCTTCCTTCCTTCCTTCCTCCCTCCCTCCCTCCCTCCCTCCCTCCCTCCCTCCCTTCCTTCCTTCCTTCCTTCCTTCCTTCCGGCAGAAAGTCATTCTAGCTTGAAATCCACCATGTTCCTTCCTCCTATGCAGCCTCCCTTCCTTAGTAAGTTTGTAAATTTTCATCCAGATAGCCTGGATTGGAAACAGTCAATCCAAAAATAAGAAGCTAATTAGTACCATTCCTGGATGACTACCTTATTGAGCAACCCTGGCAATGGTTCCTTTATGAATCCATCCTTCCTTCCTTCCTTCCTTCCTTCCTTCCTTCCTTCCTTCCTTCCTTCCTTCCTCCCTCCCTCCCTCCCTCCCTCCCTCCCTCTTTCCCATTTCTACACAATGCTCATGTTCAACTTCCAAGAGAACCAGACAGTCCTAGACATTTTCTCATGCCACATTCCTTGCATGTTAATGCTTTCGTATTATAAAATATTCCTCAGATGTTCTCTTATTAAATCAGATCTGGCCCAACCATCTGAGCAGTATCATAAAAGGAATTAAAACAATAATTTTGACTATAGATATTCCGGTGTTTTGTTTCTTTCTTTCTTTTTTTTAAAGTAAGAAAAATTATATCTAAGGGCGAATTTTTTAGATATTCTTTTTTTTTTTTTTTGGAGCCAAAGATTTAGCCATATATTGTGATTCTTGAACATTACCCTGAAGGTTTAATTCAAGTAAAAGGCAAAAGAATACTTTTGTAGTCCTTCATTTACATGTATGCCAACAAGCTTAAATGTACTGCAACCTTGGAAGACTTTCAAAGGAAGTAATAATTCCTCTGAAATAGGCCTTTTGAAAGCTTTATCTTGTTCATTCTCTTTTTGTTAATCTCGGAAAGCCCTTAGCATGTCAAAGCAATTTTTCTAATGTCACATCTTCTCAACATTTGCATGAAAGCGCCTTAAAACGATGATTTGAGAAAGAATGGATGTTGAATGAGCATTTATTAAAGTGCCATTTACGCCCTATTTGCATTTTGACTACATTTTTTTTTTTCAAACAAGAAATGTTTGAAAAGCAAGCTAATTTGAAAGGCAGCCTCATCACCAAACAAACTCTACCGTAAGCGTGTTTATTCCGATCGCCGCTTGTTTGCGCCTTCATTAAGAAAGAGGAAGACAGAGACCCAGATTGCGCTACTTTATAGCTGAGTCTTTTGAAAAGAGCTTCTTAAGATCTTTTATTTCTTCTTCTTCTTCTTCTTCTTCTTCTTCTTCTTCTTCTTCTTCTTCTTCTTCTTCTTCTTCTTCTTCTTCTTCTTCTTCTTCTTCTTCTTCTTCTTCTTCTTCTTCTTCTTCTTCTTCTTCTTCTTCCTGCTTTGGAGAATGAGAAGCCATGCCAACTCAGCCACCACGGTTGGAGAATAGGACACAATTCATTTAGAATAGAATAAAGTGAAGTTCTTTATTGGCCAAGGGTGATTGGATACATCGGGAATTTATCTCCGGTGCATAAGCTCTCAGTGTACATACAAGCAACAAGTGATAAATCATGATCATCATCATCAAATACCATCATCATAAATCATAAGATATAACACTGAGTGATAGTCATGTTGTTAGTTGCGAAGTCGTGTCTGACCTCCCCGGCTCTATGCCATTCTATTTAGGCAAGTTTTTGAGGCCGGGTAAATGCATAGAAGGTGCGCGCATGAGCAAAACGCGTGCATGGAAGGCCATGCGCATGCGGGGAAGTGGCATGTGTGAGTGAAGTGTGCACTCGTGCACGCTCACATTTGCGAACCGGTAGGGAAAATAAGTGAATCCCAGCCCTGGTTGGAATGCCTATGTCAGCACTTCAAACTACATTCGTTCCAGTGCTGACATAGGGAGGAGAAGAGGGGGGCAGCTGGCAAGAGGACGCTTGACTTTTCACCTACTTATTTTCTCTGAAGATAATATCCCCTAGGAGATGGGTTGGGAGGGGGGACATTCCTGGGAGCTGAAGTAGTAGATAGGGGGAGAGTGATTTGGAAGATGGCCAATGAGATGCAGAGAATTGGGGAACGGAAAGGGAAGGTTTGGGGTCAGGAAGTCAGTGTTGGCTTCGACATAATCGGGGACAGGTTGTCGTGCTTAATAAATGAAAGATTTCATCAAAGACTATTTTGTTTGGAAATGCAATTTATTTGAGGCGACATCGAAACCTGACAGCCTAAGTGTAAAACCAATATATTCAAATGGAGGTTTTTAGCGGATAGCAACACAGTGTGTGAATGTGGAGAGAGAGGCCATTGGCTGGTATGTCGGCTGCTACCAGAAACAGGTAGTGATAATGGCTTGCTTTTGGCCAATGACGAAGCCAAGAAGGTGGCTTCATTCTGGCAGTTTAAAGTTTGATGTAGAAACAGGAGGAGGAGGAGGAGGAGGGAAGAAGGAAGAAGGAAGGAGCTGATCTTCAAGCGGCCAACGTTGAGAAACACTGATTTAATTTATATCTACAGTTAGTTCTTCTTTGCTGGCTGGGGAATTCTGGGAGTTGAAGTCCACACATCTTCAAGCGGCCAAGGTTGAGAAAGACCGGTTTAATTTATATCTAGAGTTCAGTGGTGGGTTGCTCCCGGTTCTGTCCGGTTCTTTAGAACCGGTAGTAAAAGCGGCAGGAGGCTCCGCCCATTCACCCGGACGTCATAATTGATGATCTGTGCATGTGCAGAAGCATGTGTGCGGTCCAGTGGTGGGTTGCCCCTGGTTCACACAATTCTACAGAACCAGTTGTAAAACCGGCAGGAGGCTCCACCCACTGACTCTGACGTCATCAAAATGCTTCTGTGCGTGCGCAGAAGAGCGCGCGCGTGTGTGGCCACCAGTAGTAAAAGTAAGTGGAACTCAACCCTGCTACAGTTGGTTCCTCCAGCCAACTAAGGTGGGTGAGATCCAGAGGCCACCATTAAAACACAGGACACAAAGTAAAGAAAAGGAATCATTTATTTATTTATTTATTTATTAGTTAGACTTCTATACCGCTTCAAAGTGCTTTACAGCCCTCTCTAAGTGGTTTACAAAGTTAGCATAGAGCATATTGCAAATTAACATATTGCATTAGCATATTGCCCCCAACAATCTGGGTCCTCATTGTTGGCTGTATTATAGCTAGTAAGCCAGCTTGCAACAACAAAAGGAAACAACCGATCGAGGTTAAAAGAAATCATATATCAGGGGTTATCCACTTACATTTGGTGAGGGAATTGCCCCCCAAATCCTCCATTAGCTCTGGATCTTTATGACCTTTCCAACATTATGATAGAACCCAACTTCTTAAACTGTAAGAGCTGGAAGAATCTAAATAAAAAGGAGGGTTTTTTTTCCCCCGCTTTCCTTTTCTTTCTTTCTAGCTTTCTTTCTTTCTTTCTTTTTTTGCAGAGGAATGTTGGATCATAAAAAGATAACTGTGTTTCAGATCATTTTTTTTTTTTAAAAAGCACTTCTGACACGATTGGCCAGCCACAGCAGTGCTTCAAGAATGAGTGGAAGCTTTTAGTCATAGATATTCCCTTTGTTTGTGGACTTTTGGAATTAAATCAGAGGACAGTGATGAAAGAGGATTCTGAAAACTCTACGGTTGAAAATGCCCCAAGAATAAAACTTTTGTACAGCTTTGCTCTCCGCACACGTATATTTTATTCATTTTTATTTATAGCCTTTAATCTTGACAGGTCCATTCTTCTGAATGGATTTATATGCCAGATTTTTCTCTTCTTTCTTTCTTCTCGTTTTTTCCCCCTCTCCCCACTTTTCAAATATGGATTGATGGATTCTGGAGAGTTCTTTGATCAGGAGATCTCTAGAAGAGGCGCTAAAAGTTTGATGTAGAACTACTTGATTAAAATTGGGATCACCCGGTGGCCTACTTTCCGCCTCTATTCTGATACTGTTAGGTAGATAAGAGGGTTAAAGCTGGAATAAGTGAAGACCATGTCCCCTGATGTGGCTGTCTTTTTGCCTCTTTTGTCCATGTTTCTGATACTGGCCAGTATAATAAATATTTACATATAGAGCAGGGGCGTCAAACTCAAAGCTTATATCTGCTTATATCTGGCCCGCGAGGCTGCCCTGGAAACAGCAAAGGATCGGTCCCCGGTCCTTCTGACAGTGAAAATGGAGCTCAGGAGGGCCACACGCAGCCCCCTGGAGCTCCATTTTCACCGACAGAGGGCTAGCAAAACAACCTAAAAACAAAACAAAAGGAGAAATGTTTCCCCTTTTGCATTTGAGCATCCAAGAAGGGACAAGAAAGGAGAGAGGGAAAGAGGAAAGACAAAGAAGGAAAGACGGGAAGACAGCAAGGAAGAAAAAAGAAGGAAAGAGGGGAAGGAAGAAGAAGGAAAGAAGGAAGGAAGGAAGGAAGGAAGGAAGGAAGGAAGGAAGGAAGGAAGGAAAAAAGGAAGGAAGGAAGGAAGGAAGGAAGGAAGGAAGGAAGGAAGGAAGGAAGGAAGGAAGGAAGATTATAGTGAGAGGGAGGGAGGGTCTGAGGGAAGTCCTGCCTTAAAACTTGGCCACCAAGATGCCCCTGACGCAAGTGACGCAGGGGTGAAATGCTACCAGTTTGCTCCGGTTCGGGCGAATCTGTAGTGATAAAAATTACCGGTTCGCCTGAACCGGTAGTAAAAAAAAAAGCTGGATCGGTAGTAAAAAAAAAAGCCCACCCTGCCCCCCTGAGGTCCAACACAACCCTGATGTGGCCCTCGATGAAATCGAGTTTGAGACCCCTGCATACAGAGAGATACTAGCTGGACCGAGTGGTGTGTTTCATATTCTGATCGGGATAGATAGATTTGACTAGGAGTGTTCTGGGTGCAACACTGCACCTATTAACTTTGTAACTGACCTGGTCAATGGATCATGCAAAACCAGTTATGGTGGTTTTGGCTGCAGAAGCTTTACCCCCTCCTGACTCTGTGGTGCAATTCCAGAGCAGGAGTCATTCCTGGATTCCTTCCAGTTGGAGAAGATGGTTGAGCGACCTCCATTCAAGTAGTCTTCCACTTACCACCATAATTGAGCCCCAAATTTCTGTTGCTAAGCAAGACATTTGTTAAGTGAATCTTTCCCCATTTTTACCGCCTTTCTTGCCAAGTTGTTAAATCAATTGCTGCGGTTGTTAAGTTAGTAACATGGTTGTTAAGTGAATCGGATCTCTCCCTTGACTGTGCTTGTCAGAAAGGCTGCCAAAGCTGGTCACATGACCCCAGGACACTGCAATCCTCATAAGTATGAGTCGGTTTCCAAACATCTGATTTTTTAAAAAAACAGTGTGAAGTTTCCGAAAGATGCCCTAATTAATTCATGAGCCATGAGCCGAACTTCAAAAGAAATACAGTCATTTATTAGGAGCACCATTTTGGCAATATTCGGATGCAGTTAGAACTAATCCCATGTAGATTTACGTTCCCCTATGACCCTGTCTCTCCCCTCCTCTCTGGCCATGTCATAAATCACATTCTCCAATTTACCACTTTGGCTGGCTGTGAAATCCAACACCCTCCTTCTGATTGCGGTCAGGAAGAATGTATGGAATGCACTTCAGTTAGGGAAATCAATCAGCTCTATCAGTTCTCCCTCCCTCCTGCTCATGGCAACTTGAAAGCTTTGCAAGTTGACAAACAGTTTATTTATTCATTTTTCATTTTACATACATTTGTGAACAGTATATTGTCTGGATCAATTTGCTTACATAATTATATTTTTCCAACTCCTAATTTCTACCTCTATTATCCAACCATTTATAACATCTGGATTTGGATTAGGTGGCCCCGGGGAAGCTGCAACAGTCATAAGAGGGAAACATGGTCATAATGTCAGCCCTGGACTGCCAGACGGCCTGGGGCCGCCATTCGGGTGGGGGAAGAGTGGACAGCTGGGACATGCACGCACAGGCATCAACGGCCATGCTGATGGGGAGGAGCCACCACCACCTGAGACGGCATTCCAGACACATGCCTACAGCCCACATCATTTCACTCCTGCCTCCACGGGGCTACCGCCTGGCTAGCAGAGCCCAGACTGTACCTGGCTGATCATGGAGGGAAACAGCTGATCGTCGGATCATGGGTGGAAGCAGGAAATGGAGAGGGATAAGCAGGGATGGATGGCTAGGGATGCGGCTGGATTGCGGCGGCAGTATTAGCGGCAAGCAGTCAGTAGGAGGGGAGGGGTGTACACACAAGAGAGGTGGAGCACAATATAAGGGGTCGGTGAACTAACTATAGTAGCACAAACTTTAATTCCTTTTGGATGGCCGCCTCGTGCTAGGTCCCGCGTTTCCAAATAAACAGTTCTAACATCAACCTGTGTTGCTGGCTTTTCTTACACAGGACCCTGGAACGTGACACATAAGTCACCTATTTGAGTGCTATTGTAACTTCGAATGGTCACTAAATGAACTGTTGCAAGACAAGGACTATCTGTATTTGTTCCTCAAAGCTGGGTGGGGAATACTTGATCACGGGGGTTTCATTTTTTTTTTTTGTCTTGCCCAGATGTGCAACTTACGGTATATCTTAGTTTTACAGTGTCTCTCCTAGAGGAGAGCCACATTCCACAGATCTCGGCATGTTGGCAATCTTCATAGCTTATTATGAGCTCCTTGGGGCATCATCTCCTGTTTAAATTCTCGCCGGAGACTGTGTTCACTTAAGGAATTAGGGGACAAGATAATTAATGGAAAAAATCATTATTTATAGAATAGCATAAATAGGCAGCACAATGAGAGCAACATTCCTGCTTTGAAGAAAATAGCGGCGTAAAATCTTTCAGTCGACAAAAATGCCACATGGAAACGGCACAACTGCTCCAGATGTGCTTGTGGCTTTTAGACGGTGGGAACCAGGCCAACAACAAAAGTCCTATTTGGAGTTTCTTTCCGCGGCAGATCTCAAAAGAAAGATTTATTTATTTATTTATTGCATTCAGATGACTTATTCATTTATTGATCATTTATTGCATTCAGATCTCAAAAGAAAGATTTATTTATTTATTGCATTCAGATCACCGGCGCAATCGCAGGAAGCCGTTAGCTTAAACCGTGCTTGGCTGGCGTCTCGTTCGGTGAGGTTGAGCAGAGGAAGTTCAGCACCTGGAGTGATCCCCAAACCACAACTAACAGAAGCCACACACACACACCCCAAAACCCCCCCAATTCTCAAGCATCTCGCGGATCAGGTTAGAAAACTTGAAAACTTCACCGGAGATGGAAATTTTGAAGAACAGAATAACAGTGTTGGAAGGAACCTTGGGGGTCTTCCAGTCAAATGGTTATCCAACATCTTCTTAAAAGCTTCCAGTGTTGGAGCATCCACAACTTCTGGAAGCAAGTTGTTCTACTGATGTAGAACAAATGTTTCGCTTAGCAACACAGATGTTGGACTCAATTGTGATCGTAATTGGAATAACACAGGATTATCTGTTTTAATATTTTTGGACATGCTGTTGGATGACTGTTAAATGATCTTACAAACATGAATTGGTAAGGGGACAACTTCCATCTGGGAAAAGTGTAGTTGGACACACAATTAGACAACGCTTGCTGCCTGCTAAGAGCCTTCCCATTGTTTCTTGATAGTTTCTTTCTGCTTCTCTGAGTTTGCAGGATTGAATTCCTTTCCCCTGAATGGCGCCCTTTAAATGCATTAGCATTTGCAATAATGAAGTTGGTCGCCTTGGCATGTTTAATAATTCACTTCCTTTTCCGCCCTCGGTGAAGTGTTCTTATTGTGGTGTGGCCTCCAAAACATTTTTTTTTCCCCACACCCATACAGAGAAAGGCATAATCCATAAAATATGAAGTCGTAACAATGAGCTCTGACATTTTAATGCTTGACAAAAGTGGGGGGGGAGGGATAACAATAGAATGCCGCTGTTGTTGATAACAATAAATGGGATTTGTATCCCTCTGAAAGGGCCGTTTGGTATTTTGAGCATAATGTCACTAACAATAAGCAACACTGAATGGGTTTCGCAGGTTTTAAGCATAGCTTTATTCTGTCTGTGTGTCGTCCCCCACCCCGGTACTTTTGCTAGCACCTCATTGAGGGATGGTTTTCTTCTAGCAAATACATGGAATAGCTGGTAATAAGATAAGTGTGCCCAGAACTAGGATGATTAATGAATAAACAAAGTGCAGCTTTGAAATGTAATTCCTATAAGATTATTAAAAAAAAAAAAGAAAAGAAATGGTGTGACTTTAAAAAGCAAAGCCAAGCAATACACTTGAGATACGGGGAATTATTAATGCATAAGAACGTATTGTGTAGTGGGGGCAAATGCCTTTATTTTTGCTTTTACTTGATATGTTCTTTTAATTGGTACGGATCTCTTTTGTAGCTCTTTTTCCCTCCCCTCTCTAACTGAAAAAAATAATAATAGAGACATGCTTAAAATAGGTTACCGAATCTGTAAAAACTTCTTCTTTGCATCCCGCATTGGTGCCCTTGTCATTTCTCTCAATTCCAGAAGCTCTGGAGCTACGGGCATCGGCTAACTACAGTCGGTGTCTTCTTGAAACTTTTGGCAGTAGATCTCTTGGAAGTTGAATCATGGCCAATGGATTTTTCTTCTTTTTTTGGGTTTGAAACATTTCACTGATTATCCAAGTAGCTTCTTTGCAGGAGTTGTTGGCAGAAGTGGAAAGGGTTTTTCATGCTAATATGGGACTAGAACTCTCCATCTCCTGGTGACTGGCCCAAAGTCACCCAGCCTGCTTTCCTGCCTAAGGCAAGACTAGAACTCACAGTCTCCTGGTGATTGACCCAGCCAGTTTTGATGCTTAAGGCGGGACTGGAATTCACAGTCTCCTAGTTTCAAGAGCAGCCCCTTAAACAAACTAGCTCTCTATTTCACAGCCACCTGCCTCCCAAAAATAATTAAGTTTGGGTGATGTGCAACAAACCCTTTGCTCAACATGCACAACATTTATCAGGACCCATGATATGTATTAGACCATAGATACTAAACATTCAAGGTCAAACATTTCAATGCATCTGGAAGAGACTAGTTTGGGGAAAGTAAGAGCAGATCTCCAACCAACCAACCAACCTAAATCTATCTATCTATCTATCTATCTATCTATCTATCTATCTATCTATCTATCTATCTATCTATCTATCTATCTACCTACCTACCATGTTTCCCTGAAAATAAGACCCTGTCTTATATTTTTTTGAACCCTTATTTTTTTGAAATAAGCGTTTGGCCTTATTGCCATGCGTTCAAAAGCCCGATTAGGCTTATTATCAGGGGATGTCTTATTTTGGGGAAAACAGGGTACCTATTTATCTATCTGTCTGTCTATCTGTCTGTCTGTCTGTCTATCTATCTATCCATCCATCCATCCATCCATCCCTCAAACATCTATCATCACTATCTCTCTCTCTCTCTCTCTCGCTCTCTCCCTCCCTCCCTCCCTCCCTCTCTCTCTCTCTCTCTCTCGCTCTCTCTCTCTCTCTCTCTCTCTCTCTCTCTCTCTCACAGGGCTGTCAAACTTGCAGCCCGCAGGCCAGATGGGTCACGCACTGGCCACGCCCACACCTGGTTTAGCAAAGGGGGGAAAAGTTCTGATACATCACGTGACACCGCCATGACGACGCGAGTTTGACACCCCTGACCTAGAGAGAGAGAGAGAGAGAGAGAGATCCATTTCACACATGCACAAAAATCATTCCTAGGATCCTGAATAAGCCACAGTTGACTGGAAACTAACCTTAAGTCAAGGCAAAGCCAGATGAGCTTATCCCATCGGGTGAGCGTGCAACTTATCACAACCGTTTGGCCAACGGCACTTGACCAGCGTAATTAATGGCTCTGCTTGATATAGGTACCACTGGCTTCTCAAGCATTAACGAACAGTTCACCTAACAAAGAGTTGGCCAACTAGCGATATAATAATATGGGAGTCACTCTTTTTTATGCAGGCTAATGTTTATGGGCTTTTTTTTTTAAAAAAAAATATTGGTTAACAATTGTCAGGTTATTGAAGTCAAAACTCATGCGGCCAACTCTACCCTGCCAGGTTCATGCAGCGCCTTGGAAGTCTTCGGTGGGAAAGAAATGGTGGAAGAAGTGGCTCAAACTCTCTTTCCAATTAAGTAATTAGACAAGGTGCTAAAGAAGAAGAAGAAGGGGGGGGGGAAAGGGTGTGTATGTGTGTGGAATTACAGTATTTTCCCGGGCTAAGATCATTAAAGAAGCTTTTGCTGGCAATCTGAAATTAGGATTCCATTTTTTAAAAGCCCCTTCAAAAAGAAAGGGAGAGTGAGAGAAAGGGAGAGAAAGCCGTACTTCAAAGTGGCTTTTTTTTCTTCTTCCCCTTGGAAACCTGCCTGTGTTAGGATGAAATGAATAAAGGGGGAGAGAAAAAGAGCAACGTTTGCCTTCTAATAAAGCATCTGTTGCCCACTTTGAACATTTCTTTACTTCTTTGTAAGCATGCCTCTCTGGTTTTGGCGACTACTGACAATGAGGAACAGGGGCCTAGGGGGGAGAGAAAAAAAGAGGAGAAGACGAAGAGGACACAATAGCTGTTATATAGCCAATATTTCTGATTTCATGTCCCTTTGAACTGGATCTCCGTTTGACCACATGCTGCGTCTAAAAAAAAGAACGTCTTTGTCAGCTGATCCAAAGAGGCGAGTGGACACTATAAAAAAAAAAAGAAAGAAAAAAAAGAGAGAGAGAGAGAAAGAGAAAGTAAACTGCAGGAATCTTCTCAATAGAAGGGGAGATGAAATGAGCTTTGGGCCATTCGTTTCATGTACCAAGCCGCACTTTCAAAAAAATTGGCCTCTTGTGCGGTGGCACAATAAAATAAAAGCAAAAATGACGTGGCCTTGGGGTATTGGTGGATAGGTGGGCAAGTGTATGTGAAATTCCACCCTGGGTAACTTATATGTTTGTGCATTTTTTTCCCCACAAGGGCAACAAAACAAAACAAAGCAAAAACCATTTATAAGGGGCCAAAGGTGTCGTGGGAACCAGCTTAGAGAAGACTTCTGCTTTGGGGAAGATGCCCCAGAAGATTTAGCAACGTCTAAGCAGGGGGTTGGACTAGAAGACCTCCAAGGTCCCTTCCAACTCTGTTATTCTATTCTATTCTATTCTATTCTATTCTATTCTATTCTATTCTATTCTATTCTATTCTATTCTATTCTATTCTATTCTATTCTATTCTATTCTATTCCTCTAGGACAAACACGAAGAGACCACACCCAGGGAAACCACCAAGAGAGCACCAAAGGCCCCACAGCACAAGGTATAATTTTTAGAATGATAAGACTCCCAGAGCCACTTGGTGGAGTTGCGCCGCTGTAGAAATTGAATAACTAACTAACTTATGATTAATGACTATAGCTATGATTTATGATTTTACCTACTGTATTACTTGGTGTTTATAGGTTCGCTATGAGCTAGTGCACCAGAGATAAATTCCTTGTGTGTCCGATCACACTTGGCTAATAAAGAAATTCCTAATCTGTTCTGTTCTGTTCTGTTCTGTTCTGTTCTGTTCTGTTTTGTTCCGTTCCGTTCCGTTCCGTTCCATTCCGTTCCACTCCACTCCACTCCTATTCCTATTCCACTCTGCTCCGCTCCGCTCCGCTCTGCTCCATTTCATTTCTATTCCACTCCACTCCACTCCACTCTATTCCATTCCTATTCCACTCCACTCCACTCCACTCCATTCCATTCCCATTCCATTTCATTTCATTTCTATTCCACTCTACTCCACTCCATTCCATTGCATTCTATTCCATTCCTATTCCTATTCCACTCCACCCCACTCCATTTCAGTTCTATCCCATCCCATCCCATCCCATCCCATCCCATCCCATCCCATCCCATCCCATCCCATCCCATCCCATCTCATCCCATCCCATCCCATCCCATCCCATCCCATCCCATCCCATCCCATCCCATCTCATTCCTATTCCTATTCCACTCCACTCCACTCCATTTCATTTTTACTCCACTACTCCACTCCACTCCACTCCATTCCATTCCACTCCACTCCACTCCACTCCACTCCACTCCACTCCACTCCACTCCACTCCACTCCACTCCATTTAATTTCTATTCCACTCCCCTCTCCTCCATTCCATTCATTGTATTGTATTGTATTGTATTGTATTGTATTGTATTGTATTGTATTGTATTGTATTGTATTGTATTGTATTGTATTGTATTGTATTGTACTACATTATATTCTCCCTACCCTACCCTACCCTTTACAGGAGCTTATTGCACTCCCTTACTGGAACGCCGCCCTTCCTGCTTGCACACAGCCCTTTGTTCAGGTAGCACACCTGTAAAATCCCCTGAGATTCGATCTGACGCAGGTCATACTCTCTCGCCCCGCTGAACACATCAGGACATATTTCTTGCCTCGGACAGGGAATCACCAGGCCCTTTTAGTACGCGACATTCAGTTCCACTCGTATGGTAATTCCCACTTTCTCAGTCGGCCCAGCTAGCCACCTGCTGATTTTCCCTCCGGACCTACATTTTGTAATAGTCATTCATTCCTCAGAGTCTTTAGCGATGTCAGTTGGAGCAGATGTCTGTTCTGTAATTGATTAGGTATCTTTCCATGCTAAAATCGTTCCTGAGTTCGGATCAAATGAACAGTTGGTAACCGTCCCTCCTCCCCCCTCCTCGCCCGCCCGCTCCTGCATCAGAATCTGATTACGTCTTCTGAAACTGAGCCTTTGAAGTGAGCCAGCTAACTGTCGGGTAATTCCAGCTTATCTGTCTTCTGCAAAATTCATCTGGAAAAGAAAGATTTGCCCAGGTGTGGAGTCAAGAGAGAGGAAGATTGTTTCTTATTAGGCCCCCCATCTGTTGGCTTCAAAAGTTCAGATGTCAGGGAGAGATTGATTTACCAAGCTGGTCAAGTTAGGTATGATGGTTCCGCTTTTGGGGGGCACCTGGTGGAATCAAACGCGTACCAGGCACGTCCCGAAACCAGGAAAAGCCTGATAGCACCTTTTCAGATGAATATGTTTCATTAGAAAGCATCAGCTATCATGAGTGACAGTTAACAGATACATGCAGCGGTTGAAGGGAGTCATAGCTCATCAAAAACGAATGCCTTGTATTCGTTGAAATGCTCCCGGTTTGGACTGGGTGAAATGCTCCCGGTTTGGACCGGTTCGGCCAAAGTGGTAGCGATGGTGGCAGGTAGTTTGGAGAACTGGTAGCGATGGTGGCACGAAGCTCCGCCCACCCGCCCAGTCATCATTACTTCCTGGTTTTAACCAGGAAGTAACCTGTTTTTTACTCTCTGCACATGTGCAGAAGGGTTTGCGCATGCGCAGAGGGTCCACGTGCGCATGTGATACTTCCGAACCAGTTGGGAAGGTAAGTAGATTTCACCCCTGCCTTGTACCCAGTGGTGAAATTCAGCCAGTTCTATCCGGGCAAACCGGGTAGTGCTGGCAGCGGGAGGCTCCGCCCACCTGCCTGGAAGTCATCACATCCCATTTTTGACCCTCTGCGCATGTGCTTAAGGCTCTGCGCATGCGTGGAGGAGGCGTGTGCGGTCACATTTGCGAATCGGTAGTGAAGGTAAGTGGATTTCACCCCTGCTTGTGCCTCATATACACATGGATGAGATGAGAACTTGGAGGTTCTAAAGTCCAACCCCCCAAACTGGCTTCAACTTATCCACAGAAAGGCTCCATGTCAACCAGGTCTGCTGACAAGAACTGTGTCTTCAGGCCCTTCTGGAAAAAAAATATCAAAAGGAGTCAATCTTATCCCTGGGGGAATGAAATTCCAGAGGGAGGGAGCCACCACAGAGAAGGCCCTTCTTCTGGATCCCACTAGATGCACTTCCTTGATGGATGTGATCCATAATATACATTGCCTTCCTGGTCTGAAGGACCAGGTAGATCAAGGATGGGATTCACATAATTTACTTACCGGTCGCCCAGCATCGAAAATGTGAGGCCTACCCACAGGTCGCTATCCAAACCGGCTGAATACCACCTCTGAGGTAGATGTAACCAGGGGGAATCAGTCCTTCAAATACACTAGCCAGAAGTCATGAAGGACTTTAAAGGTAATAACCCCGCACCATGAAAAACTCATTTAGTAGATATCTCATAGTCAGTGGTGGGTTGCCCCCGGTTCGCACCGGTTCTATAGAACCGGTAGTAAAACCGGTGGGAGGTTCTGCCCACTGACCCTGACATCATGAAAATGCTTCTGCGCATGTGCAGAAGAGCACGCGCATAGCCCTGTTGCGAACTGGTAGTAAAAGTAAGTAGAACCCACCCCTGCTCATAGTAGATTTTTTTTTTCTAAAAAAAAAAGAGGCAGATTTTGACACTCATTTTATTGCTTTCCGTTATGATTTGTTATGGGGTTGAATTTTAGGTTGGCTATTATCCAGGTCCTAGATAATAGTGGTGGTTTTCATGCCTTATAACAGTGTTAAGAGCAGGCAGTGGTTTGCAATGTTTGGCATCCCTCATTATTTCACACAAAAATGGATTGTGTGTGTGTTTGTTAGAATAGCTGACTCAAGATTCAGGATAGGCAGCCAATGAATTCCATGTAACGGCTTCAAGATTGAATATATCTTGGCATCAGTTTCCTTCGGTGTGTGTTTCCTTATTATTGGGACCACCCAGAATTTAATACGTCAATTTTTATTGGCAGCTGGAAAGTCTAATGAATTCTGCTAACGGGGGAAAAAAAGAGTGTCGAGGCCATGACACAGACCTCAAATCTCACACAAACGCAAGAGAAGGAACTGTTTATCCTAGATAAGGCAGAGCAAACCATGTTCACGTGGTCTTGGATATCTCCACTTGCCGAATGAGGTAGCTGGGGGATCTCTGTTGTCCCGCCGTTAGGACCGATACCCATGTCGTCATAGAGGTGACGTGATCACAAGGACATTGCCAAGGAAGTGATCTCGTGGGAAGACTGAACCATGGATGGGCCAGAGGTTTCTATGAGGAGATGGTAATGAGCCACAGGGGTTAGCAGTGTGAAGGGAATAATTGAGCAGTATCAAGTTACGAAGAACCCCAGACATTGGCAGAGGTTTTGGGGCTTGGCTGGATGATATCCCTGGCCCTGGTGTGCTGTTAGCAAAGGACAGATATTTCTAATTGGATGTAGATTCAGGAGCTCCTATCCATATTTTATTAATGTGTGCCCAAAGCTAAGTATTGACTTTTGCCTGATATGGGACACTTTGGGATATATAGAAATGCTAGGATAGTTTAGATCAGGTTCAGAATGGGTGAATTTTTCCATTTTTTTTCTTCTTCTCCTAACTGTATTACAACTTCTCTCTTTTTCTCTCTCTTTTCCTGTCCTCTCTTTCCTGCCCTTCTCTTCTCCAAAGGGAGAGGATGTCTACCCTATCCCAAGGCCTGAATGTCTCACTTGTCTCACATCGTTTACAAGATCACTTGAGCCCAGTTCAATTCTTAATGACTACCGGTACTTGGACTCATCCATGCAGTTTTCATGATAACAAAAGCAATAGCATTTAGACTTATACACTACTTCATAGTGTTTTACAGCCCTCTCTAAGCAGTTTACAGAGTCAGCATCTTGCTCCCCAGCAATCTGGGTCCTCATTTTACTGATCTTAGAAAGATGGAAGGCTGAGTCCATCTTAAGCTTGGTGAGATTTGATCTGCCAAACTGCTGGCAGCTGGTGATCAGGAGAAGTAGCCTGCAGTACTGCACTCTAACCACTGCGCCACTGCGGCTCATGATGGTGACATGGAGATGGTTTATCGCTTCTTTCTGCTGAAATCTTTTTCACCACTGGTTCGCCGCCTGTGCATGCACGGTGTGCGCCAAACACGCGCCAGATGTGTGTGCATGCGCAGTGCATGCTGGACGCAAAAAAGTTCCAAAGATCAGCTGAGTGATGCATGATCATCGGAACTTTTTTTTTTTTTACTTTTTAAAGCATTTTTTACTACAGGTTCTGGCGAACCGGCCCGAACCGGTAGCATTTCACCCCTGATCAGCACCGATCTTTCAAAAGGATCTCCCATCCAATTAGTACAGCCTTTATTGTCATTGTACATCATGTATACAACAAAATTGGTCACTAACCAATTTACTTAAATTACTAACCAGGTCTGACCAGGTTTGGCTTTCTAGATCTATCAATGCTTCAGCCTGCTGAATTATTCATGTCTGTCTGTATACCGCTAAAACTCTTGTTGTCATGACTTTTCCCTGGGCGAAACAGCACATCATAGGGCAACAATGTTAAACCAAGGTACCTCAAATGGACTAATTTACAAAACGTGTCCACAATCTGGAACTCACAACACATGAGGGAAATGAAACTTGGAAAAGTTGGGGCTGCTTCAATGCTCACTGCTTGTTATAGTCACGTGAGCTTCGTTTTCAACATTCTGTGACAGTTTCCCAGCCAGTCTCACAATCCCTCACACTCCCGCCCAGCAGCAGCCACTCACCTGCTTACCGGCAAGGGATGGGAAGCGGAGATTTCCAATGCTGCTTGCCAGATTCCCACAAGGAAAGCTAATGGGGAAGCTAGCAGGAAATTGGAAGTCACTCCTATACAATATATATTTTGCTCTCTCCCTCCCCCTCCCCCCTCTCAGACGATGACACAATAGGGCACAGATAATCTAGTTTATCTAATAGAAGGTAAAAGTTTCCCTTTGTCCAGTTGTATCTAATTCTAGGTGCTAGATGATGCTCATCTCTGTTTTTTTGGCCAAGGAAGTCAGTGTTCTCCAAAGACATTTTCCCTGGTCATGTGAGGTGCATGGAACGCTGTTACTTTCCCACTGAAGTGATACTTATTTATCTACTTGCATTTGCATACTTTGAAACTACTAGGTGGGCAGGCTGTCAGCTTTCCAGCTGACAAGCTCAGTGTCTTTAACCACTGAGCCATTGTGCCCCCATTTATTTATTCAACTTGTATCTAACTGCATGAATAGATCTATACCTGTATCCATCCCTGAGAGCCAATCCTAGGTTGAGTCTGGGGCCAAGGTTTGCATTTTCCTGTCAAGTTGCAAAGAGTGCCGTGTGACCCGTTGTCCCCTCCTTTTACCACAACTCTTGTCAAAGCCAAAGGGACTGCTGTGAAATTCCGCCACCAGATGGCATCTGGGGAAAAAATGTAACAGCTGCATTGAATTGATGGACTTTTGATATTCCAACTCAGAGAGAGGAACAAAATAATAACAGAATGTCCCACACCCTTGGACTGAAGAGATCCTTTCTATAGAAAAGAAACACAAATCACTTTAAATTTGTGAAAGTATTTGGTTAAAAACACTTGAGGTCAAAAGTATGAAGCTTCCTAGAGATTCCTCTAACTTGGTTGTGACCAAACCAATTGGGTGACTTTGGGCCAATCACCAGGAGACAGTGAGTTCTAGTCCTGTCTTAGCCATGAAAGCCAATTGGGTGACTTTGGGTGAATCACCAGGAGATAGTAAGTTCTGGCCAGTGGTGGGATCCTCACAGTTTAACAACTGGTTCGGTGATTGCACGCTTCGTGCGTGTGCATAGTTTAAAGAAATCTTCACTTCCACGTTTCTTCGGAGGAGAAACACAGATGAGGTGCGGCAATCTGCTCTGCCGCGCGAATCAGCTGAGAAGATAAAGGTAGGAAAATAGCGTGGGCGGGTGAGGGGCCCATCTGATTGTCAGGACGAACTGGTTCGCTCCCAGCTGATCATCGGAGCTACCGGTTCGTCTGAACCAGTCCGAAATGGTAGAATCCCATCCCGGTTCTAGTCCCGCTTTAGGCATGAAAGCCAGTTGGGTGACTTCAGCCAAATCATTAGGAAACAGAGAGTTCTAGTTTTGCCTTAGGCGTGAAAGCCAGCTGGATGATTTTGGGCCAGACCCTCTCTCTCAGCCCAACTTAGCTCATGGGCTTGTTCTTATGGGGAAAATAGGAGGAGAAAGGTGTGTTGGATATGTTTGCTGTTTTGGGTTATTTGTCAAAATAATAAAGATTATAATAAATAAATAATCCTAGAATAGTTCAGTGCTTTCCCTCCAAAAAAATAGAATAGATGAGAATTCTGCTGCTATTTAATTAGGGCGATGCAATCGTTGCATTTTGCATCTTCATGTCCCCTTAGGAATCCTTAACCCCCAATAAAATATGTCAAGGCTATGGTTTTCCCAGTTGCAATGTAAGGCTGGGAAAGTTGGACCATAAGGAAGGCTGAGCGCCAAAGAATGGAGGCCTTTGAACTCTGGTGTTGGAGAAGACTCCCGCGAGTCCCTTGGACTGCAAGGCGATCCAACCAGTCAGTCCTCTGAGGAGATCAACCCTGACTGCTCTTCAGAAGGCCAGATCCTGAAGATGAAACTCAAATACTTTGGCCACCTATTGAGAAGGAAGGACTCACTGGAGAAGAGCCGAATGATGGGAACGATGGAGGGCAAAAGAAGAAGGGGACGGCAGAGAACGAGGTGGCTGGATGGAGTCACTGAAGCAGTCGGCGTGAGATTAAATGGACTCCGGAGGATGGTGGAGGACAGGAAGGCTTGGAGGAATGGGGCCCCGATGGGTCGGACCCGACTTTGCAACTAATAACAAAGTATGTCCATTTCCCTCCCCCAAGAGTGGCCTCTGCAAGTTTTATGGCTTAGAGCGATGTGTGAACCCAATCCCTGTGACAAAAGGCCTGCTTTAAGAAAATTGAGCCTGCTGGTTCA
This sequence comes from Pituophis catenifer annectens, assembly GCF_029215685.1. NCBI lineage: Eukaryota > Metazoa > Chordata > Lepidosauria > Squamata > Colubridae > Pituophis > Pituophis catenifer. The sequence continues at coordinate 20,280,251 of NW_027256893.1, forward strand.
TTTGTTTGCGTTCTGGACAGATGGCATCCAGAAACATCTTGATAGATGAAAGCACTCCAACATCCTGACCCACTTTGCCACCAAACCCTTCAGAAGGGGCTCTCGTAATGGGAAACACTGAAGAGCTGGCCAGAGTGATTCATGCTTTCTCCAACACACTTAATTGTCCACATGTGTTTTAAGCTTTCTTGAAGCTCCAAAGCTGGCGGCAGGCAGAGAGTGAGAGAAACTCAGCTGGATGGGTTTAAAAGGGCCAGGTCCCGTTTAAAAAAAACAAAAAAACAACCACAGAAATATTCATCCAAATTGGAAATTAAAAGCCCTTTTAAAGAATGTATTTCCCTCCCCCTCCTTTTTTTTTTTTTTGCAAAACTGGATGGAAAAAATAATCTCTGGATACGCAATTATGTGTGCATGCAATTATTTGCCATTGTCGCTTCTGAGATACTTCACTGTATACTGATTAGAGGGTTTGATGATGTCACTGGCTCAGAAATGAACCCTACTTTTAGCACCTGCCATGTGCGAGGAGAAAAAAAAAAGAATAGCTTGGCAAGATACAAAGATATCTGCCCGGATCACCGTGTAAAACCATGTTTTCCTTAACATAGGTTGTATTGATTAAAACACAGTGCCTGAACCCAATCATGGCCATAAATCAAAGCTTAAGAACTTTAGTATGGATAGAGGAGAATATTTGCAGCTCGGGGATCAGTGGTGGGTTCCTCCTGGTTTGGCCCGGTTTGGCCGAGCCGGTAGAGGTGATGATATGACATCACCGAATCGGTTCTCTTTGTTCGGGAGCTGCCTGCACCCCATTTTGGGCCTAGTGGGCCTCCCTGCACTTACCTGGGAGCCAAAACAGGGTATGGGGGGACTTCTGGAAGGGGCGGGGAGGAGAGGAGCTAGCCAGCAATTTAACATCTGGTTCGGCCAAAGTGGTGCGAACTGGTTGAATCCCACCACTGCCCTTCTTTCTATCACTCTTATAAGTTTTGCCAAATTTATTCTATTTTCTTCTACCTACAGTAAGGGAACTTCGGTGTCAGCTACATTTTGGAAGATTCTTTCATAAACCTGTTTTGCTGGCCTACATCACCCTTCATTCGCAACCCAGCGTCTTTCCTTGTGACTTCTTCCAACGAAAAGAAGATGTGTTGCGACTGTAGTAGGGGTTTTTGTGTGTGTGTGTGTGTGTGTAAAATTCTTCTGTAAAGGGCACTGGGTTTCAGCCTTTGGGGAAGGGTGGGGGTGGATCAAAGCACAGCCTCCCTGAGAACATCTTCAAGCTTTCTCCAAGTTCTGTGACACAAGCTGTACCTGTCCACCTGGAAACAATGATTACAAAGCACCATCATCAGTCATTCTCTTTCTCCTCCTGCTCTCCGTGCACAAAACACAAGAGGTGGAGAAGATCAAGGAACGGGGAAGGAATTGGTAGCTGGTGTCTTTGGAAGGAAACAGGAGGCAAGACAAAATCTATCCCTTTTTCAGTCGAGGAAGAACTTGATGTTCCTATGAATATTCTGCCATTTTATTCTGCTCAAAGGGAGGCCAACTTCATGCAGCTCTCCCATCTCATCTTTGCATATTTCTCCTGTTTCTGTTTCAAGACTTCCATAGATCCCATGGCAGATTGTGACTGCCTTTCTTGTTTCCCGGTGGTTCACTGAACCATCATTTATTGAATTCACCCAAATGTTCTGGGTTCCCATGACCCAGTGAACTATGAAATAACCATAAGGGCTAGTCATAGAGGCTGACATCCAGGCTCTTCTTCTGCTGGTGAAGTTGTCGTTGGAGGGTGAATCAGAGCCTTCAGATCTGGATGTCCCGGAAGAGCCACTGCATCAAGGAATCCTAGTCGGGAGCAAGGGAATTGAAGACTCTAAAAATGTTAATCTGGATTCTGAGTCCCCATATGATTCCAAATCCTACAGCTATGTTGGAGGGGAAACTCTAATCCCAGGGAGTACAAGTGGCTGAAGGCTGACAGCACGGGTGGGCTGCTGGGGGTTCGCAGGGGTTCCTCTAGCTAAGATTCTGTATAGTTCAGAGAACCCCTAAATCCCACTCCTGGCTGGCCCCACCCACTCCTCCCCTCCCCTCCCAGGAGTCCCCACACAGCCCGTTTTGGATGCAGGTAAGTGCAGGGTGTGTGTGGAGGCTCAGGGAGGGTGAAAAACAGGCCTACCAGAAGTTCAGGAAGGCTGGGAACAGGCCCGTTTCCAGTCTCCAGAGGGCCTCCGGAGCCTGGGAAGGCCATTTTCACTCTCCCGGAGGCTTGAGGAAAGCCTCCAGAACCTGGGGAGGGCAAAAATGCCTCCCCGCCATGGTGTAGGAAGCCAACTAGGCCACGCCCACCATAGTCACGCCCACTCAGCAACCGGGCAGAGAACCCCTTGCTAAAATTTTTGAAGCCCACCCCTGGCTGACACCCAATTGAGAAGCTTTAGATGGGGAGCAGGCCTTCTCAAGAATAGACTTCAGCAGAGAACTACTTGCAGATAACATAATCTTAGAACCGTTTTCTTGAAAATTCTCAGATTAGCTACTGAATGACCGAAGTACGTACCCCAGTTCTCTGAAAGTTGATTTCTGGATCTCCCCACCCCCACCCCCGGATTATCAGTTCGTAGGTTTGTTATGTTTTAAAAGCGACTGATCCTGGCTTCCTGACTATACATACACGTGTTTACAAGGTTTATAATAATTGGTTTGCCTATCCTGTTGCAAGACAAGTTTTAGGGTACAATTAGCATGTGAAATTTCAACACTGTGTACTAATATTAGGGCTTTATTGCACTAAGACGTGTAAAATACAATTAAATATATATCGATGTTAATTAAGATAATAGAACCCAGCCCCCCCCCCCCCACGTGGTGCTGCTTTCCAAACTTGTTTGAATCGCAAATTCTTGCATTGTTGTAAGCTGGGAACTTTTGGGGACTAATCCTTTCAATATATCTTGATGTCACCAGTCTGGGAAAGGCAAGCGTGGATATATGTGTAGTCCCACCCTTGTCACATGCTCACAGTTGCTCTGATCATGTCGCAAGTGATTTATTCAGCCTGCTAGATTCCCACGGTGTTCATTTATGGAAAGAAGAAGCAGGCAGAAAAACAAGAACGAAACCGGGATATGGATGTTCAGATAAGGATTATTAAGCCATCAGGGCAAGTCAATCCTCCCCCATCCCAAATACACCATCCTGGTTGGTTGCACAGTCAGCCAGATGTTGTCACGATGAGGATGAGGATCTACCCAACAATGTGAAATCACAGCTGCCAGTTCTTTAGCTGGTGCTGGCTTCCTATTTACCGAGTGCTTTCCAAGGATGTCATCATGTATCAGCATAGCACGGATCCAAGAAGTGCGGTCTTTTGGTAATTGACAGATGGAAATGTTGTCAATGCGCAGATTTTCCAAGCGCTGGCCAAGATTTTTTTGGGTATGGCCGATAACCAAGGCTGATGATGATGCCATAATCTTTCAACTTCAATTTTCATTCAGTTTATTCAAAGTTTACAATTTATTCAATTTTATTCAATTAGTATTACGTGCGGGTAGTCTGCTGTTAGATTGGTGGAATCTAAAACTGCTGGAAACTTAGCAATTCAAGCCCTAATCAAGGATTATTAAAGTAGCATCTAATAAAACAGGCAGCTGCGAGCAGGGTGCTTTTTTAAAAAATTAAGGTGTTCAGGTCTGATCAGTATTTCCAAATAGTGATGTAGTCCTTTAGATCAAGGATCCTGAACTTCTGAGCTGTAGACCAGTACCAATATCAATATCAATTCGTTGGGAACCAGTCCGCACAAGCAGCGGGCAAACGCACAAAGTATTTATTTATTTATTTATTTATTTATTTATTTATTTATTTATTTATTTATTTATTTATTTAATTTGATTTATATGCCTCCCTTCTCCGGAGACTCAGGGTGGCTTACAATGCGTTAAGCAATAGCCTTCATCCTTTTGTATATTTATACAAAGTCAGCTTATTGCCCCCACAAACTGGGTCCTCAATTTACCCACCTTAGAAAGGATGGAAGGCTGAGTCAACCTTGAGCCTGGTGAGAATTGAACTCGTGGTAATTGCAGGCAGCTGGATGTTAAACACTGCCTTAGGAGGCATTAGCCTCCTACGCCACTCAGGCTCTCCTGAGAAAAAATTATTTCTATTCAACATTTACATCTTTAAAATCTTAGTTACACTTTTGCAGCTATCCAATACTGGCATCTTTAGTAATATCCATTTTATCTTTCAGACAACTATATACAGTACATACACATTTTGTTCGTTACATACTTATTCATATAATCAATACATTATATATACATACCTACTACACATTAAATATTACATTCCATTATAATATCTTCTTTTATATTGTACACTATCCATTAATTTTAGATTTCTTTTTCAGCCAATCATAAGCTGCACACAGGAAATCATCCCTGCTCTCCCACTGGTACACCATCATGTACATTTTAAGAAGATACTTGGTTGATACCTAGGATGCTGCCAGCAACCCGTATCAACCATCAGCACCAGTCAATGACATTTGCGATACATTATTAAATGTTCCGTTGACCGAGTTTCATGATTAATGAATAAAAGAGATAATAATAATAAAATGCAAAGACCTACAAATAGAAATAGAATGACCGTGGCAAAGGCAAGCGAGGGTAGTACCAATAGTCATAGGCACCTTGGGTGCAATCCCAAAACAACTGGAGTGCACTACTTTTGTCATCGGCATTGACAAAATTGCAATCAGTCAATTGCAGAAGGCGGCTGTACTTGGAACAGCTTCCATCCTGCCACGATATCTGTAACACCAAATCTCTAACATCCAAATCTGCCTATCCTAGGTCCTTGGTAAGGACTCGATACGTACACAAAAATGCCAAACCCAATCTGAACATCTGGCTGACTATGTGATGATCATGCGATAATAATAATAATAATAATAATAATAATAATAATAATAATAATAATAATAATAATAATATTTTGACTCTACAAAAAACCACCTTACTCGGAACAGCTTACATCCTCCGACGATACCTTAACAGTTCCTAGGTCCTTGGTTAGGACTCGAGCTGCTGAGCTATTAACCAGCCTCAAAGGCTGTGAATCTCACTAAAGATTAACTAATAATAATAATAATAATAATAATAATAATAATAATAATAGGAATGCTTGTAAGTTGAAATGACCTCTAAAAGTCTTATTCCTTTGTGGACATAACAGCTTGTTTATTCTCCGCTAAACCATTCAGTGTCTGAGAATCCCCGCCGCTCTTCCCAGCATGCATTGTTGGGTGACCCTTACTCTATGGCAGTGATTAATTGTCTTAATGTCATCACAATCACCTTGTTTTTTCAGATGCTTACTGGCTTCAACCTCCCCGAAGTGACAACAGCCCTAACTGCAAGCAATTGAGCTTGCTGAGTTTTGCTTTCCCTTGTGAAAAATTCCACCCGGTATCCTGGATACTGCAAAGAGCCAGCTAGAAATGCATGTAGTCAATAACCTGACTTAGGAAGATGTGTGAATTCACTCAGAAGCATTTCGTGATGATTTTTGGCCCTGGCCATCTCTTATCTTCCAATATCATTTGTATCTACTTATCACTCTTATCACTCTTATCTTTCTTGGTGACCTCAATCTACCTCTTATTAATTGGACCCTAAACGAATGTACAACAGAACCAATACATACAACCATGTACGATGCCGTTACTAATCTGGGATTGGATCAACTAGTAACAACCAACACTAGACTACCAACGTGCCTACCATCCCTGTCCTAATGTCCCCTTTTTATTTGTATCCATTTCATGTATTCATAATCATGTTTATACTTTTATCTGTTACCTAATACATGCTTGACGAAATAAATAAATAAACAAATAAAATACTACATTGAAGTTTGCATGTTTGATTTTAAACCAGATTGTGATTGGCTTGGTTTTAGCTGAATATTCTCCGGATCGAGTCATTAGTCAAGCATGTTTAGAGCCTAAGCTTCGTGCAAACCCTGTGATGGCTTAGTCAATAAACTAGGGTTGAAATTGAATATAGTTTGTTGAACAAACATAAGATATATATGGTTAACCTCAGCGTGCAAGCTCAACTCATGTGAAAGCAACATGATTATGGATGTAGTAAGAGCGGGGAGGCATTCATCTCAACTTGTACTCAAATGTTACATCGAGTTTGACCGTAGAATCATAGAGCTGGAAGCAACCTTGGAGATCTTCTAATTCAACTCCCTGCCCAAGACAGGAGCCTTCATATTATCCCGGACAAATGGTAGCCCAATATTTTCTTGAATACCTCCAGGAATGGAGCACCCAGAAGTCCGGGAGTCAAGCTGTTCCCTTAATTAATCGTTCTCACTATCAGGAAATTCTTCCTTATTTCCAGGTTGGATCTCCCTCTGACCAGCCTCATCCATTGCCTGCCTTGTCCTGCCTTTAACTGCTTTGGAGAACAAATCAACCTCCTCTTCCCCCTTCAACTATTGGTTGATTGATATGAGAACTTCTAATAAGATCTATCCTCTTAAGAATCAGGTCTTCTCCTAAGCCTTCTCTTTGTTAAGCTACAGTACATCTACCTAGCTCCTTTGGCCATTCTTAGGATTTAGCCTCCAGATCCTTTATCATCATTGCGGCTCTTCTCTGTACTCTTTCTAGGGCCTCAGTGTGTGTGTGTGTGTGTGTGTGTGTGTGTGTAGAGAGAGAGAGAGAGAGCAGACAGACAGAGACAGAGACAGAGACAGAGGTAGAGACTGACAGAGATAGATAGATAAATAGATAGATAGATAGATAGATAGATAGATAGATAGATAGATAGATAGACAGACAGACAGACAGACAGACAGACAGACAGACAGACAGACAGACAGATAGAAAACCAGAGGTGGAGAGATGGAGATAGAGAGATATAGATAGATAAATAGATAGATAGACAGATGATAAATAGATAGATAGATAGATAGAGACAGAGAGAGAGATGATATAGATAATAGATAATAGATAATAGATAATAGATAATAGATAATAGATAATAGATAAAGATATAGATATAGATAATAGATAATAGATATAGATATAGAAATAGATAATAGATTATAGATAATAGATAATAGATAATAGATAATAGATATAGATAAAGATATAGATATAGATATAGATATAGATATAGATATAGATATAGATATAGATATAGATATAGATATAGATATAGATATAGATATAGATATAGATATAGATATAGATAGTATTGTGGTGACCAGAACTGGACACAGTATTTCAAATACGGCCTCACCAGTGGAGTAAAGAGTGGTGCCATCCTTTCCCTTGATCTTGGCCTTCTTCAACAGAATCGTCAAATCGACGAGGACTAGACTCTCCAGGATTCTTAGCCAGTTCTAAAAATCTTCTCTACGTTGCATACTCATGCATGAAAGGAACGTACTTATTTCCCCTGTATCCTTCTGAAACCGACTTAAGCCAAGGCCTATTAGTCCACTTCATTACAAACCACAACCCAAGACTCCCAACACTTTGCGCTCTCGCAGTCTCCCTACTGCAGGGGGCTTGGTTGGATGCGTTCCCCGCACAGCATCTTGGTGACACTTGTTTAAGCCCAGCGTGCTTGTTAATTAGTTCCCCTCGATGCTTTCATGTTGATTTGACAACTTGTCAAGCTGTTCCTTTCCTCCCCTCCCTTGAGTGGGGCCTTGTGCATTTTGCAAACGTGTGCATGGCTGCGGAGAAAGAGGTCTGTATTTGCCGAAGCCGTGCAGGGAAATTAAATGGTGTGTGACGACACTCTTCACTAACAAAATGCGTGCATTTCTAAGTACGCGAATCTTTGGGGTGTTGTTCGGGAAAGTGGCCCTCTATTTAAGATAACAGGGATTTATTTTATATTTCTCTTATGTTGATTTTCTAAAAATGCTTTTCTAACTTGGGTTGAAGATGCGCAGGTTGTCCGTGAGACTAATCAAGATCGGTTTTAGTGCCTATTGAGTGTCCCATTTGGAGGTTGAAAAGTTCTTCTTCTTCTTCTTCTTCTTCTTCTTCTTCTTCTTCTTCTTCTTCTTCTTCTTCTTCTTCTTCTTCTTCTTCTTCTTCTTCTTCTTCTTCTTCTTCTTCTTCTTCTTCTTCTTCTTCTTCTCCTTCTCCTTCTTCTTCTTCTTCTTCTTCTCTCCCTTCCAGCACTGATGATGTTACCTAGTTGGGTAAGGAAACATCTGAAAAAAAACCCAGCCAAGTTCAGAAAACACCAAGGACCCCACAGTCATCGTCGTCCTCCTCTTCTTCCTCCTCCCAAATCCCAATTCTCTTCTAGCACTGAAGATGTTACCTGGTTTGGATAATGAAACGTCTACAAGAAAATAAGCAACCTCAGAGAGCACCAAAGACCTCACAGTTTTCTCCTCCTCCTCCTCCTCCTCCTCCTCCTCCTCCTCCTCCTCCTCCTCCTCCTCCTCCTCCTCCCCAATCCCAATTCTCTTCTAGCACTGCAGATGTTACCTAGCTGGGTCACGTAACCTCTTCAAGAAAACAACCAAGCTCAGAGAGCGCCCAGGGCCCTGTAGTTCACAACCCTGAGCTACAAATATCCTCTTCTATTTTGAATCTGAAGATTTGGTAGAATGGATTTTGGGAAATTAGAATGATTAACGTCGCCCCTGGGCAACACTCACAATGATTCTGCTTAATATTAATTAGATCTAAACGCAGTTGGATTTAGAGTTGGTTCTGCACACTTACAGTTTTCTAAATGTGCTTCTGTCTTCAAAGCCCAAAAGAATTCCCGGGGAAATTGTTAAGCCCGTGTTTTTAAACAAGGGGACGCTGCTATCACGCACGCTTACTTCCCCTTCACTTCCTCCTTACGTGGGAATTCCTCCAGCTGAGCTCCCCCAGGAGTGCAAGGAAGAAGATTGATCTCACAAAGGCTCTTCCCAGCCAAAATGCTTTTCCAATCAGAGCAGGAACCCAAAAAAAAAAAAAAATCCAAGTTGTGATGGTGCTTTTTGCCAACTTTCCTAAGACTGTTATTCTTTGGATGTGGAACATGTCTACTTTAAACTTGAAACTGCAGTTTGATCTAAATTGGCTGTATAAACAAAATGGGACCTTCAAGGTTTCCTAGGCATGATTAAAAAAAAAAAAAGAATCCAATCTGCAACATTTTTGCGGTTGTTTTCCATTCCAAATTAGGACATTTGTATAGAAGGAAACTGGAAATGTTATTCCGAAGAAGAGCGCAAAATCCTTCCGAGGCCAACCATATCTTTACACACTTCTCTTTTAAACTGTTAATTCTTCTGCAGAGGCACAAAGCAATGGCCCAAAGGAATGCTTCATGTGGAATTATTTAATTTTGATGAACAAAGCACTACTTTTAGCTGGGAAAATGTTCCCTTTGAGTCCTAGGGAAAAAAAAAAAAAGAAGAGAAAAGCAGTTCTGAAGGAGGATGACATCACCACTTTCACACAGCAAGAATTGCACTTCCATTGCAAATCCAGTGAAAATCAGCAGCACATTTGAGCCCAGGGCAGTATTCTTGGAAAGCAAGGGATTGGGTGGGTTTCCTCAGGGAATCAGCATTGATTCCGCAAAGCCCATCTGCCATCTTGTTTTGGATCTTCGGTCCATTTTTCAGGGTGGCGCAGTGGTTAGAATGCAGTACTGCAGGCTACTTCTGCTGACTGCCGGCTGCTAGCAGTTCGATCCTGAACGGCTCAAGGTTGATTCAGCCTTCCATCCTTCCAAGTTGGGTAAAATGAGAACCCAGATTGTTGGGGGCAATAGGCTGACTTTGTAAACCGCTTAGAGAGAGCAGTAAAGCACTGTGAAGCAGTATATAAGTCTAAGTGCTATTGCATCCAGCCAGTAAACACTCAGCCCCATTCCGTTGCCCGGTGAGAGAAATATGAATTATTCCTGTAAAAAGCATAACCTGAGTAACGCCATTTTAAATGCCATGTTTTACCTGATATAACCTGATTATATAACCTGATTATATAACACCCGGGCTCCACCCTGCAAGGGATTATGGGGTCGTTAAAAGAGGATGATGAGTGGTTCACTTAACAACTGCAGCAAGAAAGGTTGTAAAATGGGACAAAATTCCCTGAACAAATGTCTCGTTTAGGGATGGAAATTTGGAGCTCAATTGTTTTCTTTCTTTATTTTATTTTATTTATTTGTTGAGTACGTATTAGATAACATATATAAGTATAAACATGATTATAAATACGTGAAAAGGATACAAAGAAAAGAAAACATTAGGACAGGGATGGTAGGCACGCTGGTGCTCTTATGCACGCCCCTTACTGACCTCTTAGGAATGGGGTGAGGTCAACAGTAGCCAGTCTAAGGTTAAAATTTTAAAACTCTGTTGCTGAAGTCATATTTTCTGCAATCGAATTTGGAGCGGTTTACCTTAAGTTTGTATCTATTGTGTGCTCGTGTATTATTGTGGTTGAAGCTGAAGAAGTCGTTGACAGGTAGGACATTGTAGCAGATGATTTTACGAGCTATGCTTAGGTCAGGCTGAAGGCGGCGTAGTTCTAAATTGTCTAAGTCCAAAATTTCAGGTCTGGTGGCATAAGGTATTTTGTTGCAGGTAGAGGAGTGGAGAACTCTTCTTGTGAAATATTTCTGGACACGTTAAATTGTATTAAAGTCCGATATGCACTGCGGGTTCCAGACAGATGAGCTGTATTCGAGAATTGGTCTAGCAAATGTTTTGTAAGCTCTGGTTAGTAGTGTGATATTACTGGAGAAGAAACTACGCAAGATTAGGTTTACAACCCTTAATGCCTTTTTGGCGGTGTTGTTACAGTGGGCTCTGGCACTTAGATCATTAGATATGAATACTCCAAGGTCCTTGACAGAGTTAGGGTCATCTTCAAGGTCGTGTCTGCTCAGCTTGTATTTTGTGTTCTGATTCCTTTTGCCAATGTGTAAAACAGAGCATTTGTTAGTTGAGATTTGGAATTGCCAATTTTTTTACCATTCCGACACAAAGTCAAGGTCTCTTTGAAGGGTAGCAGCATTGTTGGCGATGTTAAATAGTTTTACATCATCGGCGAAGAGAACGCAGTTACTTATAATATGATCACAAAGGTCATTTATGTATAGCATGAAGAGTGTTGGTCCTAGAACACTGCCTTGGGGGACACCGCTATTAAATGGATGAAAAGTTCTCCTGCCTTCTCTATTACGTATTCTCGTTTATTCTAAATCGGCACTGGATTCGTTTTTCCAAGGACAAAAGAAGAATTTGGGGGAAAGAGTGTCATGTAGGCCCTCGAAGCATTTTGGAGATAAGAGGGGTTTGGCGAGTGGCATTATGCTTTGTAAGAGATCAGCTTTCTGTTTTAATTTTGTATCATTTAAAAAAAAAATGTTTTAAAAGGTGCCAAGCTAGATATCTGTAGGCACACTGGTGCTCGTGGATATAATTTTCAGCTTCGGAGATCTAGAGGAAAAGGCTGTTCAAAAGAATTGTCTAATCACGAACAGAAGCCTTTGCATAACCCTATTTGAAATACAACCTCACACCATATGTTCAGATGCTGCTTTCATCCTCCAACCGTCCTAGATAAAATATTCCTCTTTCCAGGCTACGAGTGTGAACTTTTGAGTTTTGCAATACAATCCTCACAATAAACGGTGCTTAAAACATCAACGCAGAGAAAACTCATAAACTTTCTTTTTCTGCAATGGTCTTTTCCTAGATAGTGAGGTTCACTATGTTGTGACCTAGGCTTACTGAGTCATTACAAGACGCAATTAGTCCCAAACAAACCTATTTTATTGTAACAGCTGAGAATTACGTTCATTCCCAGCTGAGTCCCAATTAGTTGTAAAACAAGTCCTTCGGAAGAAGTCCTTCGGGATAATCACCAACCTTTATCTTCTTTGACACCCTGCCAAAGGCCTTTCTTGGCAAAGCCCCACAGAGTTCAGAAACAAACAAGAGATGCTGACTGGAAATAGAATTAGCAACGTTGCTTTCCTGCAAAAAGGCCCAAGTGCCTCTGTTTCTCTTTTAAGTCTTATGGGAGGGGCCAATCATCTCCTGGCCTTATTCCCGAGTCGTCCCTTTTGCTTTAGCTGCTCTTGCCTTCTGGCAGCTCTGCGCATACGTACACTAGGGACAGGCTCCTCCTGTTCCTCTGCCTCTCTGCTGTCTGACACTGGGGGCTCCGGAGTCCACGCATCGCTCCCAGACGGCCCTGGCCCCATGTCTACATCTGACGCAAAGCCCTTGTCCGGGCCTTCCCCAGACTCCAGGACTGGCCCATGTTCCTCCCCAATCTCCTCACTGTCCGACTCTGCTGCCAGCTCTGCAACACACTATAGATTTAAAGTTTATTAGTACAATCAGCACAGAAATTGCTAATTTAAACATCAAAATGAAGAAGACTCATATTTTTCTGGAATGTTTTCTTCAGAGATATTAAGACCACATTCGGAATTCTGCATCCAGTTTTGGTCACCACAATGTAAAAAAAAAAGACGTCGAGACTCTAGAAAGAATGCAGAGAAGAGCAACAAAAATGATTAGGGGGCTGAAGGATAAATCATATGAAGAACGGTTGCTGGAATTGAGTATGGCTAGTTTAATGAAAAGAAGGGCCAGGGTTGACATGATAGCAGTGTTCCTATATCTGAGGGGTCAGATACAAAGAAGAGGAAGTCAAAGCACCTGAAGGAGGGACAAGAAGCAATGAATGGAAATTAATCAAGGAGAGAAGCAACCTAGAACAAAGGAGAAATTTCCTGACAGAACAATTAGTTAGTGGAACAGCTTGCCTCTAGACGTTGTGAATTCTCCAACACTGGAAATTTTTAAGAAGAGATTGGACAGCCATTTGTCTGAAATTTTATAGGCTTTCCTGCCCGAGCAGGGGGTTGGACTAGAAGACCTCCAAGGTCCCTTCCAACTCTGTTATTTTGTTATTCATCAGATATCTAAACATTATATCTGCAACATATAGGCAACTGTGTCATGAATACATTCCTCTGGGGATTTTCAGGAGGCAGCTGATAATCGGGGTTATGTTTTTCTCACAAAACTAGGGCTCCAGATTCTCTCAGTATCTCGGACAGATTAATGCAGGGATGGGCAACTGTGGCCCTTTTACAACCTCCAGACTTCAACTCCCAGAATTCCTGAGATAGCTTGGCTGTCTCAGGAATTCTCGGAGTTGAAGTCCACAGGTTGTAAAAGGGCCACAGTTGCCCACCCCTGGATTAATAGGACAAGAGACTCATAATCTGGAAAGTGCATTGAAAGGACCTCAACCATGGCTGATGCTACAAAACGGTTGATGAATGGGATGACATCATATTTCTATGTCTGGAGGATCCTGTTTAACAAGAGCTGTGAGAATTATGTCACTTTAGTCGTAAGCCTTGCTGGAAAATAATATAAGGGCTGTCCGAGGATCAGGTCAGCTAGTCCCAACTAATTTTTGTCCTTCGCTGGTCCTACAAGGTGCCACCATAAACAGTTCTTTATTTCCAAAAAGAAAAAGGAGAAACGGGAAAGGAGAAACGGACGCCTGCTGCCAAACAATTTTGCAAACTAAAAAAAATTGGTCCGACAACTGACCTAGTTATCATGTTGTGGGGTAGAGGGATTTCTGAGTCAGCCATGTTCCTCCAACTTAATGAAAAGCAGTTTCATAATTCACAACACGCTGACATTCAGCCCACCCACCACAATTCCCACCTCGTCCCATCAGCCTTGAGTCAAACTGATCTGCCTCGTTTCCATTCATTGCTTCTCCAAAACATTTTTTTGGAACGTTTAACTAGAAACACCAAAAAAAAAAAAAAAAAAAAAGAGGCTTTTTATTGTCTCAGAAAGCAATCAATAACCTCATGCCTCCAAGAAATAGTTCCTTGGATCGCTGCTGCAGGAGAATACTTGTGGGAGGAAGGAACGGGAAAGCTCCTACCTACACCAGAGTTTTAAAGAGTTGGGAAAAGTATTTTCTTTACCTCTGGGGGCCCAGGAAACTGTAGCTGTGTTGTGTAGAAGGTAGAAGTTGGAAGATTTCCTCCGAATTATTTATATATCACCCAATGAGATCATTTCCGAGAGCCACTGGAGAACTGTGTGTGGAAGGAAATATTCTTATTAAAAGAACATAAAACTGATACATGTTTGTCTGAAACAATGAACAAACTCCACACCTATTTTTAAGAGGACGACGAAAGAGAAATCCCTCTCTTCCTTCCATACTTCCTAATGCTGCTGTTTCTTCTTCCCTTCACCCACTACAAAAAGTGGTTGGTTGCTCCCAGTTTGGTCCAGTTTTTGCGAACCAGTAGTAATGGCAATGGGAGGCTCCACCCACCCGCCCGGACATCATCATGGACGATCTGCGCATGCACAGAAACATGCGTGTGTGTGTGAGCAAATAACAGAACTCTAACTAAAAGATAAGTTACAAAAGTTACACCACTAGGGGACGCAGTGGCTCAGTGGCTAAAACACTGAGCTTGTCAATTGAAAGGTTGGCAGTTCAGCAGTTCGAATCCCTAGTGCCGTGTAACAGGGTTAGCTCCTGTTACTTGTCCCAGCTTCTGCGAACCTAGTAGTTCGAAAGCACGTAAAAAACAATGCAAGTAGAGAAATAGGGGCCACCTTTGGTGGGAAGGGAACAGCGTTCCATGCACCTTTGGCGTTGAGTCATGCTGGCCATATGACCACGGAGACGTCTTCGAACAGCGCTGGCTCTTCAGCTTTGAAACGGAGATGAGCACCGCCCCCTAGAGTCGGGAACGACTAACACATATGCGAGGGGAACCTTTACCTTACTAAAAGATGGGAAGGGGAGGAGTCAGATGAGCGGGGGGGGTTGATTTTTTTACTGGGAAAACTCTGGTCCCCGCACACCTGTGAATCACAGAAATCTTGTGAGCGTCTTTGCCAGAGCTCCTACATCTCTCAGGAATGCCTCTGATGCAAAGTATGTGAAACAGCTGCAGCCCTTAATAGCTCAAATCTCTCTTTTTTTCCCTGCGAGTTGAATAAACATCCCCTTCCTTAAACAAAAGTCTCCATCAGGCCCTTTCCTTGCCTCCCAGAGCTTCCTAATGCTTTTTTTTTGGCTCCGTAATCAGTTAATTTGTGAGCCAATGCACGGAAGAGGAGGAAAAAAAATGAAGGGGAATGAAAACAAAGGAAACCCCCCGAATTTCCACTCATCAATACAAAATCTGGGCACTCAGCGAATTGCTCTCGCCTTCTCAGCTGTCATCCTCATTTTGTGGGAGTCTGGTACCTGGGGTTGTGGTATAGTGGTGCCTGGCAAAGAAAATGTCCTGTGTTTATTTCCCCCCCTTCACATCCTAAATGGATGAGAAAAGAATTCTGTATTTTGAGAAAGGCCATTTAAGAAATCTTCAAAAGGGGAAGAAGAACGTTTTGGAGATATAATCAGAGATGGAGGGTTGGCTCTGGATATCAAGAAGTGTGAAAGCTCTACCTTTCATTATGCTTTTTAAAACATACAACGGGTTTTTGTTTTTTGTTTTACTTTTTAAAGCATTTTTAACTACCGATTCCCGAACTGGTAGCATTTTACCCCTGGTGCACCTGGCTGATTTTGGTTAATTTATAATGCAGCATATTATGCCCATCCAGAAAATGGATCCTGCCTGTAACCAGGTGGTGTGTTTTATTGATTGATTGATTGATTGATTGACCTATTTATTTATTGAATTTATCTGCTCCTCATCTTGTAACAAAACAACTCTGAGCGGCTTACAGCATTAAGTATATCTTCCTCTTCAGAATAATGAATCAGTCTTCAACTACCTGAAGGATTGTCACACACCTAAGAGGAAGTGGTTATATTGCTGCAGATGGCAGGACAAAAATCAATGGACTAAGTTTATTCGGGTGATCCTTGACTTAACGACTGCAATGGAGCCTGCCAGTTGTGGCCACAAGACATGAAGGTTGTAAAATGGTTCACCCACAACTCCGAGCCAATCTTACGGCCTTTTTCTGGCAATTGTTAAGCAAACACCAAGCACATTAAGCGAACCGATTGTTCTCTATTTTGTCGAATACTGGAAATGAAATGCCTGTTTTCGGGGTGGGGAAAAATGGTATAAAATGTGGTCACATTGTTTGATGCTTCAAATGACTGTAAATGTGGACCGGTTGCCGAGTGCTTGAAATGCAATCCTTTGCTGGAACTTTGGAATCAGTTTGTAAATATCTCCCCAGGGAGGTTTGTTATAACTTGGAATGTTTGCTAAGTGACTGGCCATAAGTCGAGAACTACTGGCAGAGGTGGAAGTTCACTCTAGATATCAGCAGGAACCTTTTGGGTGCACAAACTGTCTGCCACTGAAAAAGATTGCTAGTTGATGTGATGAGTTCTACTTTGTCCAGGTCCTCAAATCTGGTCATCCGTTAGAGATGCTACAGTGGCTCCTGTAGTAAGCAGGGCATTTTACAAAATGACTTCTCTGATTCCTTCTAACTCAGGGGCATCAAACTGGCGGCCCGTGGGCCTGATGCGTCACATGTAGGCCACGCCCACCCCAGCTCCACGAATGGGAAAAACATTGCGAAACTTCACGTGACGGCAACGTGATGCAGCGAGTTTGACACACGTGTTCTAACTCAACAATCCACGGGAAAGTTGTCAGGAAGTCCTCTGATTTGACCTTCCGTGCTTCTTCCATTCCCACCCTCAAAGTGACAATTTTCCGGGGCTCACGCTGTCCTCTTCAAGGAAGAAGAGCAATTTATATCAGGTTTTTGTTTTCGGCTCCAGAGTGCGATAGAATTCAAGATTTGGAAGGAGAAGATTTCTTTCTCTTTGTTTTGTTTTATGTTAACATATAATGAGAACTTTGTGTGCGCTGCTAGCAGCAGTTCTATTAGAATGTGATTAATGTCAGTGTATAATTTTGACAAGCCAAGCATTCCTGTGGCATGCCTTGATCTTTTGAATTCACCCCCCCCCCTTTCTTTCTCTCTCTGGATCTTATTTATTTATTGAACAACAAGTAATCGTGGCTTATCTTTTATTTTAAAATATAGATTTTTGTCTAAAAGGACCCGTATTTCAACACTGGGACATTATACTACATGTCTTTTTGGCAACCTTGAGGTCATTTAGACAATTGGGATTTGTATTTGCCTACTGGGGGGAAAAAAACCCTTTATTAGTAAAGACGTTTTATCTGCCTAACAATCATCTGAAAAGGGAGAACTCTTGATATTTGAATGTTCTGCTTCTATTTAATCAAGGTACAGACAATTGTGAACTAAGAAATCTGTACAAACATCGTCGGATTATTGTGGAAAGAAGTTCAGAATTGTTTTGTCAGCCATCTTGGGTTGGACCGGAAGTTCTGGGACATGCCTATGATTAGTGAACTCATCATTTCTTAAAACTTCAGGCAAATAAAAGAACAATGAAAGAGCAAACTGGTGCCTAAAAATTAGATAAATGTCAAGGCCTGGGGAAATCAGGAGATCCAGGCAGTTCAAATGAGTATAAAGATTTAGTGCAAGCTTAAGCTCTCTATAAGAATCTGACCTACTAACGGTCAAGGGAAATGAGCGGGAGATAAGAGAGGCATTCAAGGTGGGCTGGATTTAGATCTCTTGTGGGTACACAGGGCCTTGTGACTTATGATGTGTTTGACTCCTCCTTCGGGCTCACCCTGGTCCTCTCCTACAGATAGTATCTTTATGAAAGGCATTTTGTGGTGGACATTCACTACAGAGAAAGTGTTCATTGGGATTCCAGCTTGGATTATATGGATTTTATGGAAAATTTATGAGTGGAACTACAAACTCAATGTTGTAGCACATGCATGTGCAGAGTGCATGTGGAGGCCATATGTTTTCCCCAAGGCATTTTTGTGAGCCCCCCCACAACCCCTTTTCCCAGCTTTCATGAATTTTCAGAAGTTAAAATTAAAGGGAGGGTTTTTAAGAGTGGAAAAGATGGAAGATGGAACATGGGAGGAGAAGGTAACATTTAATGGTGGGTGGGGGCTAAGAAAAATGTGCTTTTGATCTGAATATGCCCACTTCCTCTTTGTCCCACTCTCATGTTTATTCCAGTGCTTTCCACAAGACTCATGTGTGGTCTCCACAAAAGGCCACACATTCTTATTGTTGCATTTTTCCAGAAAGCTTAGCAACCTTTCACCCTGGACTTATTCCATCCCATTCAGTCCTTTCTGGATAAGAAGGAAGAAAAAAGAAATCCTGGTTAAGTTGGTTGTTATTTGAGCAATTATAAATTTGGGAAACTGGTTTATTCCAGCTTCTTTGGTAGATCTTCAGTTATGGCTTTGGGCTTGCTCCTTGCTGTAACTTATGCTTTACCTTCCTAAAAGACATCTAAATACTAATATTAAACACTGCATATAAATATTAAAGATTATAATTAAATGGGTACTAATACCAAACCTGCAGCCAAGAAATTAAAAGACGCTTGCTCCTGGGGAGGAAAGCTATGGCAAATCTAGACAGCATACTAAAAAGCAGAGACATCACCCTGCCAACAAAAGTGCATATAGTCAAAGCTATGGTTTTCCCAGTTGCAATGGATGGCTATGAAAGTTGGACCATAAGAAAGGCTGAGCGCAAAGAATTGAGGCCTTTGAACTCTGGTGCTGGAGAAGACTCTTGCGAGTCCCTTGGGCTGCAAGGCGATCAAACCAGTCAGTCCTAGAGGAGATTCCATTTAATCAAGAATGTAATGCAATAACTTTTATGAAGTATAAAGAAGAAAAGTGAAACACATAGAAAAAATGAGATATACAAAAATTATCACCATAGAAAAAACAAGATATACAAAAATTATCCCCATGTCAGTTAATACTTAGTTGGGTAACCTTTAGCATGAATTATAATAATAATAATAATTTAATAATTTTATTTCTATACCGCCCTTCTCCCGAAGGACTCAGGGCGGTGTACAGCCTTACGTCTTATGGAGTCTTATGGCCTTACGTCTTCCCATGGAGTCTTTTAATTCTGCATCTTATAATGTGAAACCAAGATTGAATGATTGCTTCTATTAACTGGGTTTTATTCTGACTACCATGTTTCCCCAAAAATAAGACCCTATCTTATATTTTTTTGAACCCTGAAATAAGCACTTGACCTTATTGCCATGCGCTCAAAAGCCCGATTGGGCTTATTATCAGGGAATGTCTTATTTTGGGGGAAACAGGGTAACAAGTTTCTTTAGTCGGCTCCATAGATTTCAATTGGGTTAAGGTCTGGGCTATTCCCAGGCCATTCCAGCAGTGGAATAGGATTATCTTGAAACTCAAAAAAAAAAAAAAGTGGTGTTATTAGCCATCAAACCTCAAAAATACACTTTTCCCAAAAGGTCTCCACAATTTTGGCCACCACTGTAAGCCTGTTTTACTCACGGACTAGGGAGAAGATGAAAGTAATATGGCGGAACAGGGTGCCAGGGAGAGATAGTATACTGATTAGGTGCAAGTGAAGAGAAGGCTTAAGAACTGAAATCTATAACTCATTCCGAGCAAGCAACTTATATACTTATAACACCAGAAAGGCTGGGCTAGAAGGAACACTCCATTTTATAAAATAGTAGCTGGGTAGTGCGTGATAGAGAAGTCCCATCAAAACTAGATTAAAATAACATCAAAGAATGAAAATAAGTGAATTCTGAGTTTAACTATGAACCTGTCTTTCCTGCTGTGTATCTGGATACTGCAGGAGCCTCAAAACCTTGATTAGCTTAGACACCAAAGGCCTGAACGATACTGTGGATCGGCTCACGCAGTTGTAGATGGCATCAAAGCAATTGCAGACGGAAGACAAGAGTAGGCTGTAACCAATGCTACCATGCCTCATCAGTATCGGTGGGGTGTCCTAAAAACTTTTTTAAAAATATATACTCTATATCTCCGCCATTCCCACAATTTACTAATATCCATCTTCTACAGTCTGGTAACGTTGAAATATACTGGGGCTTAAGCTCACAACATTTCCAGCCAGTGTACTCCTGTTGTGGCCCACCAGTGGCCTGCACGGATCGTGGCTGATCCCGACGACGAGGAGGCTGGTGTGGGGTCGCGCCAGCAGCCTGCGCAGCCAGCACTCACGTTGGAGAGCGAGGAGGCTGAAGAGGATGTGGTGCCAGAGGCAGAGACTCAGCCAGGGCCTTCAGAACCTCCAGAGGCTCCTTCAAGTGGAGAGAGCGAAGTGGAGGAGCCTCTCCTCAATGCTCGAGCATGCAGGGCTGCCAAAAGGCAGGAGTGGCTACTCAGGAGGAGGAGGTCTCCTCGAGTGTAAGGTTTGAGGATAATTGGCCACTCTCTTAGCCTATTTAAGTCACACGCAGTTAGTAATTTCTTGCTGGAAACAACGTGTAATTATTAAAGAGCATTTTTGAAGAGTGAGTGTCTTATCGTATCTTGTCTTCTGGGCTGGTTGCCAACCTTTGCCGGACTTTGTTTATTCTTGGTACGTTATAACTTTGATAAGGACCGTTGGTGTGTGTCACAATCCTTGGGAATCTGGAGCTGGGGCAGAACAACTCCTAACATCTGGAGAACAAAGTAGGCAAAACCCAGCTGATATTGTGATAGTGTTTTCATGGCTCAGGGGGATGGGCACATGAAGAGGATGATTCAGGACATTATAGATATAAGTTATAGAATAGAATTCTTTATTGGCCAAGTGTGCTTGGACACACAAGGAATTCGTCTTTGGTGCATATGCTCTCAGGGTACATAAGGAGAATAAAATACATTCATCAAGAATAAAAAGATACAACACTTAGTGATAGTCAAGGTTACTAATAAGCTATCAAATCGTACAATAAAAACAATATAAATTGAAAGATACAAGCGACATGGTTATGGTAATAGGTGGGAAGGGATACAGTAGATACTAGTAAGGAACAGAATAATAATAATAATACAGTCTTAGTACATTATTTGACAGTGTTGTGGGAATTAGTTGTTTAGCAGAGTGATGGCATTGGGGAAAAAACTGTCCTTGTGTCCAGTTGTTCTGGTGTGCAGTGCTCTATAGCGTCGTTTTGAGGGTAGGAGTTGGAACAGTTTATGTCCAGGATGTGAGGGGTCTGTAGATATTTTCACAGCCCTCTTTTTGACTCGTGCAGTATACAGGTCCTCAATGGAAGGCAGGTTGGTAGCCATTGTTTTTTCTGAGGTTCTAATTATCCTCTGAAGTCTCTGTCTGTCTTGTTTAGTTGCAGAGCCAAACCTGGTCAATGGGCCAGGCGTTATCCTGTGCTGGAAACTGATTTTTCCTTTTTTCCCCCTCCACAAATCTTTAGACTTGACATGTGTAGAAATGATGTGCGTTTGATTCAAAGACTAGAAGGGGCTTCTGAATACCCCGGAGATCATATTCTTGCTCAGGAGAAGACACAGCAAAGACCAAAGGTATGAAAGCAAAACTTGACTCTTGCAACATTAAGCCGTAATGTCTTTCGGTTTAGCATGTCCTGTGAATCACGGTTAATTTAAAACGATGGAGCGTTGTCTGGATTCCCAGGAGGGAGGGGCTGATTTCCGGAGGAGCAAGAGACGACACCGTTTAGATGGTTTGTGTGAGAGAAAGAGAGTGAAGGCAGCTCCTCCTTAAAAGTCCCCAGAGTATATGCTTTATGATGCATGTATTCTGCTTTTCTTTTGAAGGATTTCTATTTATAGTGAAGAACAATAGAGAAATTTGCTTAGAAGAATGTAAACCTGTCTTCCTTGGGTTTTGGAGCCTGATAGTTAAGAAGATCGTAACATTTTGCAAGGATGTGCAACCCAGCCACCAGACCTACCCAGTGGTGAAATGCTCTGAAGTCTGCTACCGCTTCGCTTCGCTATTGGTTTGCTGTGTGCACGCGTACCAAATGCACACCGCATGCATTACCGTGCAGCACTGAAAAAGGAGGATTAAGAAATCTTTTCTAAGGTAAGTAGAACAGCGGGGGGGGGGGAACAGCTGTGCTGTGCGATTTAGATTCCCTAGAAAGTAGGATTTCCTGCTTTCTAGTGAATATAAATCACACAGCACAGCTGATCATCAGAAATACCGGTTTGTCTGAATCGATATCTTTTATTACTACCGGTTCAGTCGAACCGGTCCGAACTGGGAGCATTTCACCCCTGGACCTACCTAGCAATTTCTTTAAAAAAAAAAACGCCCAGAAAATTGCTATAAATGCCCTTCCCCCAAATAGGGATGGGCAATTATTATCCTTTACATCCTGTGGACTTCAACTCCCAGGATTCCTGAGCCAGTATGTCTGGCTCAGGAATTCTGGGAGTTGAAGTCCACAGGTTATAAAAGGGGCCATAATTATCCCTGCTCTGGAATGACCAAATATGGTCTAAAACAGTACAACAGAACAGCTTGATATATTTCTCTCCAAAGCAGGGGTGAAAGGCTCCTGGATCGGACCGGATCGCCTGATCCGGTAGCGATTTTTCCCTCTGGTTCGGCGATCCGGTAGCGATCGCCACCTGGGTGTCATTACTTCCTGGTTTTAATCAGGAAGTAAAGTTTTTTTACCTTCTGCGCATGTGCAGAAGGTGTGCGTGCGCATGTGACACACGCAAGCGAAGCGAGCACATGTGCATGTGACGCAAGCAAGCAAAGAGAGTGCGTGCGCACGGCGCATGTGCTTCCAAACCAGTAAGGAAGGTAAGTAGATTTCACCCCTGCTCCAAAGATTATTATTATTTTTTTTTTAAACATAGCCAATGTTCAGGTCTTATTTTGGATTACATCCTTCTGTAAATGCACGGGGAAACATGCCTTTGAAGTCAACAAGATGGGAGGGTCAGTGTATGGGATCCACGTCTCCTCCATGTTCAAAACGCCAGTGTGCTTTGTAGTCTTCCCTTCCTATGGACTTTAACGCTCGGCGTAGAATATTTTTCTAGGAACAGCCAGCCAAGCCATTTCCTTCCCAGAACATGTTTCTGGCATCATCTATGGCTCGCTGTTTGCTGGACTTGACAACGTGCCAGACATTAGCATCTTTATGTATTCCTGATTCAGGCAGAGCTCCAAAAGTAAGCGATGGAAGTCCTGCCCAGACAAACACTTTCAGAATTACTCCCAACCTTGGAGATCAGACTATATAAAGCTACACAAAGAGCACACTGGTGTTCTGAGCTTTTGCAGAGAAGGGCCCCTTCATGGATCTCCACCACTATGGCTATTTCTTCACTTTTGTTGTTGTTGTTGCTGTTGTTGTTTTTCCACTATGGTCTACTTCAAAAAGAAACACAGCAGCATGGATGTTCACCACCCCACTGTTACTTTTCCTGGATCAAGGGGGCATGGATCAGGTGGCATGGAAGAGTGGCACAATTGTCTTCTATTCAACTGCCTAGCTCTGGTGGTCTCTGAATGTGATAGGAATCTTAAAAGTACTCTCAGTGGTTGCCTCAAACAAGATGTACTGAGAGATCAATCCAAGAATCGAACCTAAGAAGTCAAGTCAGGGAGCTATAAAAAACTCAGAACCAAGGGAAATAATTGTCCCAGACAAAAGAACCGAGGCCTTTGAACTATGGTGCTGGAGAAGACTCCTGCGAATCCCTTGGACTGCAAGGCGATCCAACCAGTCAGTCCTCTGAGGAGATCAACCCTGACTGCTCTTTAGAAGGCCAGATCCTGAAGATGAATCTCAAATACTTTGGCCACCTAATGAGAAGAAAGGACTCACTGGAGAAGAGCCGAATACTGGGAACGATTGAGGGCCAAAGAAGAAGGGGATGGCAGAGAACGAGGTGGCTGGATGGAGTCACTGAAGCAGTCAGCGTGAGCTTAAATGGACTCCGGAGGATGGTAGAGGACAGGAAGCCCTGGAGGAATGTTGTCCATGGGGTCGGGATGAGTCGGACATGACTTCGCAACTAACAAAAACAACAAATGTCTTCTTAGGAAGTCCTTCCTTTTGAACATAACAAGTGGTCAGTTTGAGTGGAACGGAGCTGTCCGAAACAAGGAAAAGTTTGATTGCCCTAAGAGATAACAGAATAACAGAGCAAGAAGGGACTTTGGAAGCCTTCTAGCTTAGCCATCTGTTCAAGCAGGAGGCCCTATAGCATTTCAGACAAATGGCTGTCCAATCTCTTCTGAAAAATCTCCAGTGATGGAGCACCTACCACTTCTGGAGGCAAGTCGTTCCACTAATTAATTGTTCTCCCTGCCAGGAAATCTCTCCTTAGTTCTAGATTCACATCTAGATATACTAAATATTGTAACCTTTTCTTGCCTAGGAAGCTGTAAATGAGAATCTGGCCTATTCTGGACATCTGAAATGAGATGAGAGTATCAGGTTCAATCCTGTTGGTGTTCTAGTGGACAAAATCTCCTGAAGAACTCTGACACAGCCTATGTCAATCCAATATGAGGCCAGCTGGTAGTCCAACCTGTTGTTATTGTTGTTGTTGTTGTTAGTCGCGAAGTTATGTCCGACCCATCGCAACCCAATGGATAATGTTCCTCCAGGCCTTCCTGTCCTCTACCATCCCCCGGAGTCCATTTAAGCTTCTTGGATGAGAAGTGAAATGACTTCAAAGAAAAGAAACAGGTAAGTCCAGTTGCCTCTTGCAAAAGTATCTTTGGAACATCTGATGGAATTAGTAAGATACACCAAAAAAGCCACATGAACAATATTTCCTCCAGGATTTGAGGGAGATTTAGCAAAGTTACCTTCAAGTTCCATCTGAAGTTGGAGCAGAAGAGGCATTCAAACTTGGTTCTTTTCACCCTGCATCAGATGGGTTGGGATTCCCTGTGTTGTAGGTGTCTTTGTTATTGATCAGGAGCTTCTTTTGGACATCTCCTTCATCTTCCCCATCTAAGTTTCTTACTTTCCAGGCCAGTACCGGTGTCTAATGAAAACCAGGAGAAGTCTTGACAAAGGTCAAGTGCCAATGTAAAATCAGGGTACAGCAAATTCCAAATAGACCTTTTCTGTCTCCATGTGTGTTTGGCCTGGCACACAGAATATCCCTCATGCTCAAAAAAATAATGCAAAACATTCTTGTTCCCTTCTGAATCTCTGCCAGAGAGAAATCACGTCCAGGCAAACGAGGAAAATGAAACGGAATCGTGTGCCATAATGGGAATCGAGAGAAAACAGAACGATAGGATGTCTTTAAAAAGAGAGGGGGAGGAGAAGACAGATGAAAATGCGAAAAACAGAGAAGAAAAGTGTTTGTGAATGGAATGTGGTCAATGAAAGTTGGGAAAAGGAGACATTACCATTTGTGGGCCAAGTTGGCCATTAGCCTCGCGAAGTAGCAATCCTGTGTGGCTCAGGAGCTGCCATTCAAATTGAGTCGATAGGACTGGGAGAGTGGTTTCTCCCCACAGCATTGAAAAATATTGTTGAATTTGTTTGGGTGGGAAAATTGGACAAGCTGGCATTTTTCAGACAATAGGATGGTGGCCTTCAATGGTCCCATGACTAGTCCAAGCCTAGGAAAACGAGATGAGGAGATATTTTGAGAACCCGCTAACCGAGATGCTCGTACATGGATCCTTCCTAACAAAACGAGACATGCTTTTCTCTTAGGGATCATATCACAATGGAAAAACCCTTCCACAGCTCTGAATAGAATAGCGTAGAGTAGAGTAGAGTAGGGTAGGTTAGGGTAGGGTAGGGTAGGGTAGGGTGGACAGGACAGGACAGAATAGAAAAGAATAGAATAGAATAGAATAGAATAACAGAGTTGGAAGGGACCTTGGAGGTCTTCTAGTCCAACCCCCTGCTTAGGCAGGAAACCCTACACCATTTCAGACAAATGGTTATCCAACCTCTTCTTAAAAGCTTCCAGTGTTGGAGCATTCACAACTTCGAGAGGCAAATTGTTCCACTGGTTAATTATTCTGACTGTCAGGAAATTTCTCCTTAGTTCTAGGTTGATTCTCTCCTTGATTCCACCCATTGCTTCTTGTCCCACCCTCAGGTGCTTTGGAAAATCGCTTGGCCCCCTCTTCTTTGTGGCAGCCTCTAAGATATTGGAACACTGCTATCATGTCTCCTCTAGTCCTTCTTTTCATCAAACTAGACATACCCAGTTCCTGCAACCGTTCTTCATATGTTTTAGCCTCCAGTCCCCTAATGAAGATATTATGATTCATCCAAGTGAAAATCTCTAGGATTTTCTGGGGCAGAAGGAAAAGGGGAACTTCAATGGGTTCCTATTGGAAAAACAAAGATGCTATCCTGGTGCCATTCATAATATGAATCACAGGAGGAGCAGTGGTGGTTGACACAGAGAGATGGTTCCCCACCACCACCACTACCGCCGTTCTCATCATCCAGCTGAATTCAAGTATCTCAGGGAGGGTTCCTTCTTCTCTTCTGTAGGGTCTGGCCTTACTTCTGCCAACAGAGTTGTGGGGATTTAATTTGGGATTTAAAAAATTGCTTATAGGGAGCTGGAGTAAAGCAGAAAGAAGCTAAGCATAATTGGTGGGGGGATGGAGTTTCCTGGATGATTCCCCCCCCATTATAAAGGTTCCTGGATGGTTTTACACAATCTGTTCCAATCATTGTGGCCATTGGTGTTGGGGGGGAAATAAAAGCTATAAGGTATTCCCTTATATGGCTAAACAAGAGAACCTATGCAGAGCCTGGTTGTAACAATTAAGCAACGATGTAAAGAATGCTCCCCTGAGTTAAACCCTGAAGGTCATTTAAGCTGCTGCTGATGTTCAATTTCCTTCCCCCGGGGTTGGGAAAAATATATTGACCATGAAGGGGGAATGTTAGAAAAACTCTTCTAAGGTTACTCTTTAGCCTGAGAAGTGGCTGGTTTTGAGATCAGAAAGCTGGAATGCTGCTGATGCTGTTGAGTCATGTCTTTGCTTGCAAATCTTTTTGACCTGCTGGACATCAAAGAAAGTCCTTCTTTGAATCGCTGCAAGCTCAGGCCCTCTTGGATGTTCTTCCCTTCCCTTCCCTTCCCTTCCCTTCCCTTCCCTTCTCTTCTCTTCCCTTCCTTTCTCTTCCTTTCCCTTCCCTTCCTTTCTCTTCCCTTCTCTTCTCTTCCCTTCCTTTCTCTTCCCTTCCCTTCCTCCTTCCCTTCCTTTCTCTTCCCTTCCCTTCCCTTATCTTCCTTTCCTTTCCCTTCCTTTCCTTTCCCTTCTCTTCCCTTCCTTTCTCTTCCCTTCCTTTCTCTTCCCTTCTCTTCTCTTCCCTTCCTTTCTCTTCCCTTCCCTTCCTCCTTCCCTTCCTTTCTCTTCCCTTCCCTTCCCTTATCTTCCTTTCCTTTCCCTTCCTTTCCTTTCCCTTCTCTTCCCTTCCTTTCTCTTCCCTTCCTTTCTCTTTCCTTCTCTTCTCTTCCCTTCCTTTCTCTTCCCTTTTCTTCCTTTCCCTTCCTTTCCTTTTCTTTCCCTTCCCTTCCCTTCCCTTCCCTTCTCTTCCCTTCCCTTCCCTTCCCTTATCTTCCTTTCCCTTCTCTTCCCTTCCTTTCCCTTTCTTCCCTTCCTGCTTCCTTGCTACCTCTCTGTACTCCTTCTCTCTTTCCTTCCCTCCTTCCCTCCTCCCCTTCCGTCCCCCTCTTTCTCTTTCTTTCTTTCTTTCTTTCTTTCTTTCTTTCTTTCTTTCTTTCTTTCTTTCTTTCTTTCTTTCTTTCTTTCTCTCTGTCGTCTCTCTGTCTCTCTCTGTCTCTCTGTCTCTCTCTCTCTCCAACTTTCGATAAACCTTTGTGCGGGTTGCTCTTTTTCCAAGCAGCTCCAGGGTAACATTGGCAAAAAAAGAAAAAGGAAAAAAAAAGAAAAAAAAGAACCACGCTGTAAAAGTTTTCCTTCTCCTTTTTTTCTGATCTCGTTGCCAGAGAAGTCTAGAATTTCTACCTTTCCCCCCTTTTTCCATTTTCTTTTCTTTTGAAACCTGAGGCAAGAGAATTCAGTCTCGCTTGCTAACGAAAGGAACGGAGTTTGACCACTGGGTAATATTATATCTCCACCATGTTCAGGTCACAGTGGTCACTCTTAGTAGGCATCTAAAGGCTGCGTTCTCGGGCCTAAATTTGCTGTGATGAAAATGCATGTGTGGTTTTGGGGGCACATCCTTTTTATCATGTGTGGCACAACCCCCCCAAGACTACTGAGCCAATTCATGCCCCAAAACTGGTCTAGAACTGCCTTTGTTTCCATTTGAGAAAGATGAATGTCTGGAGAAACCGTTTGTAGCAAACATAGCTCCTTTGATTTGGTTTAAAAAGAGTTTTCCCTTTTTAACTTCCCTGCCTGCTTTGTTTTTGGTCAAAACGGCTACATTCAAACTAAGTGGAAAAAAAAAATATTTTCTAAGTGTAGGAAGTTAAAAAAATCTCATGAGCAGCCTATTGGGTATACAAAAGCATTCCAATGAATCCTCGCTTACCGACTGTTCTGCCCCAGCTACGGACCCCAAAGAATGCAGCACACACAAAATCTATACAAAGGTTATTTTACTCAAATAACTCAGTCTTTTTCAACCAAAGGCTGTTAATAAACTGTCTTAACAGCCTACCAGAATTCTAAGATAAGGTAATCACAGTCTTACTAGGGTTGGCAGAAAGCCGAGAAGCAATTTTGCAGAGAATCCAGACGCGAAGGAGAGTGAACTAAAGTTGTTCCCTACAGCTTGCTGCAATCAGCATTCCTCCTTAAATAGGCTAAGGAAGTGGCCAATTAACCCCAAGCCTTACTCTCGAGGAGACCTCCTCCTGAGGAGCCACTCCTGCCTTTTGGCAGCTCTGCGCGCCCGTGCATTGAGAAGAGGCTCCTCCTCTTCGTCCTCTTCACTTAAAGGAGCTTCTGGAGGTTCTGAAGGCCCTGGCTGAATCCCCGCCTCTGGCACCACATCTTCTCCAGCCTCCTCATTGTCTGACTTGAGTGCCAGCTGCACAGGCTGCTGGCGCAGCACCACACCAGCCAGTTTTTCTTGAAGGAGTTTTGTTACCCAATGAGGTAACATCATCAGTGTTAGAAAGGAATGGGGTTTGAGAAGAAGAGGAGGAGGATGTCGACTGTGGGGTCCTTGGTGCTCTCTGACCTTGGTGGTTTTCTTTCAGAAGTTTCATTACCAACCAACTAACATCAACAGTGTGAGTAGGGAGTGGTCTTTGTTTATATACTAGTGGTTCCTTGATCAGGCCATTGTTTACTGTTAGCTTGTTTGTCTGAATTGGTAGCTCCTTGATTGAGGAGCTTACTTCTCCTAATGAAGGAAACACCAAGAATATCTACAGCAACACTAACAGGGCAAGCAACTTGTATATAAATGGAGAGAAAACCCCACTTCCTTCTCACATGGATGATGTTACCTGGCTATCTAATGAAATATCTGCAAGAAAAGAACCAAGCTCAGAGAGCACTAAGGTCTCAAAACCACCTCCAATAGCAGAGGCAACGAGGTTCTGGATATCAGCTGCTGGGGAACCCGAGTAGAAGAGAAGAACTAAATTGTTGGGAACTCCCTAGCAAAATTGGAGCCTTTTAGTACCATGTTTTCCCCAAAATAAGACCGGGTCTTATATTAATTTTTGCTCCAAAAGACACATTATGCCTTATTTTCTGGTTAGGTCTTATTTTGTGGGGGGAAATACAGTACTAATAGAAATTCTATTCTATTCTATTCTATTCTATTCTATTCTATTCTATTCTATTCTATTCTATTCTATTCTATTCTATTCTATTCTATTCTATTCTCTCTCTCTCTCTCTTCCTCTCTTCTACTCTCTTCTACTCTACTCTACTCTACTTCTATTGTATTTTATTCTATTCTCCATTATTCGTTTCTCTTCTCTCTTCTACTCTAGTCTCTTCTACTCTACTCTACTCCTATTCTATTCTATTCTATTCTATTCTATTCTATTCTATTCTATTCTATTCTATTCTATTCTATTCTATTCTATTCTATTCTATTCTATTCTATTCTCTCTCTCTCTCTTCCTCTCTTCTACTCTCTTCTACTTTACTCTACTTCTATTGTATTTTATTCTATTCTCCATTATTCGTTTCTCTTCTCTCTTCTACTCTAGTCTCTTCTACTCTACTCTACTCTACTCCTATTCTATTCTATTCTATTCTATTCTATTCTATTCTATTCTATTCTATTCTATTCCTCTCTTCTACTCTACTCTACTCTACTTCTATTGTATTTTATTCTATTCTCCATTATTCGTTTCTCTTCTCTCTTCTACTCTAGTCTCTTCTACTCTACTCTACTTCTATTCTATTCTATTCTATTCTATTCTATTCTATTCTATTCTATTCTATTCTATTCTATTCTATTCTATTCTATTCTATTCTATTCTATTCACCTCCGTTTGCTGACGATCTTAACTGGGGCTTATTTTTGGGGTAGGCCTTATATTACAAGCATCCTGGGGGAAAAATCATGCTAGGGCTTATTTTCTGGTTGGGTCTTATTTTTGGGGAAACAGGGATAGGAGCCGACAGCCTATTTCTAAGCTCCTTCCACCCTTGTCAGTTTCTGAAATCCTTCCAAATTCTGGAGAAGGATCCAGGTGACCCGTAGCATGTGATCTCTGCGACTTACAGAATAAAAGAGGGCCTGAAGATCATTTCATACGAGCATCTTTTGATTTCCTGGGAGATTTGGTGCACTGCCCATCTATCCTTCTCCCTGTGTTAATATTATCTTTATAGTCCTAAGAAGAGATTAGCTGTTTCGCCCCTCAAGCCAATCATTAGAAAGATAGATCTTCTTAACAGCTATTATGCTGATTTGTTTTGAAAAGATGAAGGAACTCCACTTTGCATCTTATGTTAATATTGGGATTATTTCTGGTGTACAAACACCCTTGATGTCTCAAAACATACAGCAGTTAAGAGGGGAAGAAAGGGGTGAAATGTCAAAAGAAACCTTACAAGAGTTTTCATCATGGAAAAAACATTCCCACGGCCCTGAAAAAAAACCGATTTATGTCCATTTTTCACACTTATGACCTTTGCAGCATCCCCGTGGGCATGTGACTTACATTCGAATGCTAGGCAACTGGTTCATACTTATGACGGTCACAGAGTCCACCTTGGCAAGCAATGGGAAAGCCAGATCCGCTTAACAACGATGTTACTAATTTCATCACAAGTGCAGGGATTCACTCAACCAATGTGGCGAGAAAAGTCGTTAAGAGGGAGCGACATAAATTCTGGGCTCAGTTGTGGTCGTAAATTGAGGACCACCTATATCAATTAGAGAGTTACATCCTTAACAGAGCATGGTGCAGGTATTTCAGCTTTAAACTTTTATACAGGTAGTCCTCGACTTACGACCACAACTGAGCCCAACATTTCGGTCACCAAGTGAGACAGTTGTTAAGTGAGTTTTGCCCCATTTTCGACCTTTCTTGCCACAGTTGTAAAGTTGTATTCTGCAAAGTGTGTTGAGAATAACAAAAAAGCATTCCATATACATTCCATTTAAGGATATTGTGTAACACCTTCTTGTTTTCTGGATATCCTTCCTTTCTCCCTCCCTCCCTCCCTCCCTCCCCTTCCTTCCCTCCCTCTCCTTCCTCCCTCTCTCTCCTTCCTTTCTCCCTCCTTCCCCTCTTTCCACTTCCTCCCTTCCTCCCTCCCTCTCCTTCCTTCCTCCCTTCCTCTCCTTCCTTTTTCCCTCCTTCCCCTCTTTCCACTTCCTCCCTCCCTCCCTCTCCTTCCATCCTTCCCTCCCTCCCTTTCTTCCCTTTCTCTCCTTCCTTTCTCCCTCCTTCTCCTCTTTCCACTTCCTCCCTCCCTCCCTCCCCTCCCTCCCTCCCTTCCCTCCCTCCCTCTCCTTCCTTTCTCCCTCTTTCCCCTCTTTCCACTTCCTCCCTCCCTCCCTCCCTTCCTTCCTTCCTTCCCCCCATTGACTTTGCTTTTCAGAAGGTCATAGAAAGGGACGGAGGGCTGCCTGTACCGCAAGGATGAGAACAACCTCCGCGCACCATCCAAACGTTGGAAGTTAACCAAGCGGTTGAGTGGGTTCACCGCTCCATCACCCTCCCCTCACCCTTTTCATCACTACCATCCAAATTTGCAAGATGGAGATGGAAGCCCCCCTCTCTCGTGTGTCGCCTCTGCCAGAGCCCCTTGTAAAATCCAGGATGTATTTTGGGAACATCTTGGGATGCCTCTCTCCAAACCTTGTGCCCCCTCCTCCCCCCCCCATACAAACCCACGCACGTTTGTTAACCGGCTGTGGCCTCCATCCCTCGGCTGCCTGTTGAAATATGCGGCTGGGGTAGCAGGAAGTGTTTGTCAAGCATTTCCCTGCTTTTCATTACGCAAGGCAGTTCTCAGGGGAGAGGAATCTTAAGTTCTTTGAAGTCCTTTGTGATGGCTGTCTAATCTGTGGAAGAGGATTACTTTTTCTGCCAGGAGCACATGACAGCTCGGTAATTAATGAGCATCATAAAATTATATTTTACCATTGGATACCCATTAGAAAACCCGGGACGGTTGTCATCTCCGACAAAACCATGCCGATTCTCAATTTATCCCAACATCAAAGGGAATCTCCTACTGGCTTCCTCCTGAATGCTCTAATTGTGTTTGCGTTTGGTGCGGATGGTGCTGAGACAAGACTTGGGGGTGGGGGGGAGAGAGAAAGGCACAAGGTCCTCTGATTTGCTACACGGCCCCAGACTTCTTTGGAGACCTGGACAGGAGGGGGAAGGGTATGACAAACAAACAAACAAACAAACAAACAAACAAAAAAAGCAGCAGCATCCTGAATGTGCGATAGTGGTGCCTCTTTTATTGGGGACACCCTGCTTCTCTTTTCCTGACCTTCATTCTGGATAGACCTTTTTTTGTTTGTTTGTTTTTAGTTTTCTTTTGGAGAGCCTGGGAATGGATTTTGTGTTCTGCACAGGGTTGAGAATAAAAGAAAAATATTCCTTATACAGTCCACTTAAGGACATTGTGTAATAACCATCTTGTTTTCTGGGTTTTCTCCCTCTTTCCCTCCCTCCCCTTCCTTCCTTCCTCCCCTTCCCTCCTACCTTCCTTTCTTCCCCTCTCCCTTTCTCCCCTTTCTTTCCTTCCTTCCTTCCTTCCTTCCTCTCCCTCCCTCCCTCCCCCCTTCCTTCATCCCCTTCCCTCCTACCTTCCTGTCTTCCTCTCTCCCTTTCTCCCCCTTCCTTCCTTCCTTCCTTCCTTCCTCTCCCTCCCTCCCTCCTTCCCTCCCCCTTCCTTCCTTCCTCCCCTTCCCTCCTACCTTCCTTTCTTCCCCTCTCCCTTTCTCCCCTTTCTTTCCTTCCTTCCTTCCTTCCTTCCTCTCCCTCCCTCCCCGCTTCCTTCCTTCCTCCCCTTCCCTCCTACCTTCCTGTCTTCCTCTCTCCCTTTCTCCCCCTTCCTTCCTTCCTTCCTTCCTTCCTTCCTTCCTTCCTTCCTCTCCCTCCCTCCCTCCCTCCCTCCTCCCCTCCCCCCTTCCTTCCTTCCTCCCCTTCCCTCCTACCTTCCTTTCTTCCCCTCTCCCTTTCTCCCCTTTCTTTCCTTCCTTCCTCTCCCTCCCTCCCTCCCCCCTTCCTTCCTTCCTCCCCTTCCCTCCTACCTTCCTGTCTTCCTCTCTCCCTTTCTCCCCCTTCCTTCCTTCCTTCCTTCCTTCCTTCCTTCCTTCCTTCCTCTCCCTCCCTCCCTCCCTCCTCCCCTCCCCCCTTCCTTCCTTCCTCCCCTTCCCTCCTACCTTCCTTTCTTCCCCTCTCCCTTTCTCCCCTTTCTTTCCTTCCTTCCTCTCCCTCCCTCCCTCCCCCTTCCTTCCTTCCTCCCCTTCCCTCCTACCTTCCTGTCTTCCTCTCTCCCTTTCTCCCCCTTCCTTCCTTCCTTCCTTCCTTCCTTCCTTCCTTCCTTCCTTCCTCTCCCTCCCTCCCTCCCTCCCTCCTCCCCTCCCCCCTTCCTTCCTTCCTCCCCTTCCCTCCTACCTTCCTTTCTTCCTCTCTCCCTTTCTCCGGTCAAGAAGCACAAAATGCGTACTCTGGTTTCCGGACTCATCAGTTAAAAAAACGAGAAGAATTCAATTAAAAATAAAATAAAAAAAATAACGCTCGCCCCATTAGGAAAACTGCTTCCCGCTGAGCCAAGGCACCAGGAAACAGTTTGTGAGAGAAAGAGGAAGAAAAACACCCTCGGAGCATTGTTTTTCTGGACGCAAACATACACAAGTTATTAGAACAGGAGATCAAAGGTGGAGTCCCACTGTTTTCTGTTCAATGCCTCCATTGTGCTTGTATATTGAAGCCTGGTAGAAAGTTAGAATGGGGGAGGTGAGGGATGGGGGGGGGGGCAGGAAAGGAAGCCCTTTGTACAAAGATACTTGTCACAAAGAGAAACTCATAAAAGGTAATGTAAGGAAAGGCACCAGGTGGAGTATAAACCACCCTTCTTGTTAAGAAATGCAAATAACACCCCCCCACCTACATTAAAAAAAAAAACACGTCTCCCTTGTCATTTCTCTGGATGCTGGAGGATTTATTGAAGTCCAGAAAACTGCTGATTTCCACCCCGCCTCTCCTCCTTTCACCCTCTTATCCTTCTTTTATTTATCAGAATAAACACCGTTCGTTCGTGATTACTGGTGGAAAAAAAAAGTTTTTCTACCTTCTCAGCAAAATACCTGTTAAGTTTAAGGGGGATGAAACTTCGCTTCAGCAAAATGTTTGCTGCAAGACAAAAGAACTGACACTTGGAGAAAAAAAAAACACTTTTTGGGAAAAAAATAATAATTCTCCAAGCCTTGCCCGGGGGGGGGGGGGTGTCATCCTGGTTTAGAAATGACAATCCAGCAGGTTGTGTGAGTAGGAGAAGTTCTCCTTTGTCCTTCTTAGGTACACTGAAGATCAAAAAACTAATAAATGCAAACAAATATATATGTATATCTATATTTTAGGCATTTTCAGCAATGCTGAAAAGTGACACCCTCTTTTTCTCTTTAATGATATTTTAAGACCAGTGGTT
Organism: Pituophis catenifer annectens; assembly: GCF_029215685.1. Lineage (NCBI taxonomy): Eukaryota > Metazoa > Chordata > Lepidosauria > Squamata > Colubridae > Pituophis > Pituophis catenifer. Next base: position 20,315,282 of record NW_027256893.1, read on the forward strand.
CGTACCACGGATCCCCTTTAAATACCTTTTGTGGCCATGGACCATGGCCATGGACCACCAAGACTTAATATTTAAATGGGTGGAAACTAATCAAGGAGAGAAGCAACTTAGAACTAAGGAGAAATTTCCTGACAGTTAGAACAATTAATAAGTGGAACAACTTGCCTCCAGAAGTTGTGAATGCTCCAACACTGGAAGTTTTTAAGAAGATGTTGGATAACCATTTGTCTGAAGTGATGTAGAGTTTCCTGCCTAAGCAGGGGGATGGACTAGAAGACCTCCAAGGTCCCTTCCAACTCTGCTATTCTATTTTCCTAGCATCAGGGTCTTTTCCAATGAGTCCTTTCTTCTCCTTTGGTGGTGGCACAATCTAGTGGTGGGTTGCTACCGGTTCGCCCCGGATCAGGCAAACTGGTAGCGGTGGCGGGAGGCTCCACCGACCCACCCAGACGCTTCTGGGCATGTGCAAAAGCTTCTGCGCATGGGCAGATGCATCATGCGCACGAGCGAGCGCTTGCGCATCCACAAATGATTTTGTGGATTTTGAAACCCACCCTTGGCACAATCCTCTGTACCAGAAGAGGTGGATAATGCTACTAGAACTTATTTAGCAATGTTGAATGAATACCTTTGAAACTCTTCTCTGGGATATGGCCAATCATGTAAAACTGATAAAGCTAAATCATAATATTTCTTCCAGCCTTCGCAATACAAGAAAAAGAGGAAACAGAATATTACTTAGTGTGGGAGAAACGGTATGAATGGTTGGAGGAGGGAGATATAAGGAAGGGAAAAATTAAATAATGGTTGAAATAGGAGTTTGCTAATATGAGGAAACAAAAACTGTAGAAATAGAAGTGGGTACATGGTATTGTTATGTATATATGTAAATAAATAAATAAATATTAGAAGTCTATGTCTAAAAGATATAGTAGAAATAAGGGAGGAAAAATGTGTAAGTATGAAATTTTTGACCGACGCGAAACTGTTGAAACAGAAAAAGTGCCAAAGCTTTCTTTTTGTTTTTAAAAAACGTTTAATAAAAAAAAAATCTATCAAAGAAAAAAAAATGAACGTCTTTCCCTAGAATGATGGTTTTGTTTTGAAAAATGACGCTTGTTTGGACAACCGATGCACCATTTATAGAGCGACGGATGAGTATATCTGAGCTTGTATGGTGAGTGGGAAAAAACCCCACAAGTTAAATATAAGGTGTTGCAATTTGCAAAGGGAAGAACAGGGTTGGGTTCTTCTGACTTGAGGTGGTTTTGCAGCTGGTGTGGATTGAAGTTCTACCTGCTTTTGATGTGCATGGCTTATAATTTTTGTCTTCATCCTACTGTGGTTGACTTCGCTCAGTGTCTGTGTTTAATGAAAAGAAGGATTAGAGGGGGACATGATAGCGGTGTTCCAATATCAAAAGGGCTGCCACCAAGAAGAGAGAGGTCAACCTATTGTCCAAAACACCTGAAGGCAGGACAAGAAGCAACGGATGGAAACTAATCAAGGAGAGAAGCAACCTAGAACTAAAAGAAATTTCCTGACAGTGAGAACAATAAACCAGTAGAACAACTTGTCTCCAGAAGTTGTGGGTGCTCCAAGAACTGGAGGATTTTAAGAAGATGTTGGACAAGCATTTGTCTGAAATGGTTTAGGGTTTCCTTTTTCAGCAGCAGGTTGGACTAGAAGACCTCCAAAGTCCCTTCCAACTCTGTTATTCTATTCTATTCTATTCTATTCTATTCTATTCTATTCTATTCTATTCTATTCTATTCTATTCTAGCCTTCAAGGCCACCCGTCCACTTGGTGCAGGAATCCAGATTATTGTGGAATTTATTTATGCATCTCCCATCTATTTATCTCTTGGACCCAAAGAAAACATCTTTCTGTAAACAACACGGGAGGGTACCAGCTTTTTTTTTTTTTTTAAAGAACATCTGAACATTTGTTCCATAGTATTGCTTTATTTATGTGCCGGCTTGTGCAACTTTTGACAGATCGGTTCAGCAATTAGCAAGCTGTTCCTGACACAGCTGATCTATGAAGATTTTCTTAACAGCTCCAAATAACCCAATCCAGGAGCCGGCGTTTCCTAAACATGAGGATATAATCGAGTTCAGCCTGCTATTTTTATTTATTAAGTTGGTGTAGGGCCATCTCCTTCCTTTCTTTTTCGCCTCCCTTTACAGGAAGAAGGAAATCGTTCCTTGCCTCTTTCAATTTAGCGGGTTTTTTTTTCCCAGCCACAAGTAACGACTCCCATCTTAAATGGGCGTGTAAAAAACTTTTGAAGTGCGCTATTTGGAATGGGGAAATGCATTGTTCGAATGTTGGTTTTCACTGTTATTTTCAGAGCACGGGCTGAGAATGGGTTTAGTTTAGTTTAGTTTAGTTTAGTTTAGTTTAGTTTAGTTTAGTTTAGTTTAGTTTAGTTTATTGTCACTGCACATGGTACAATGAAATGAAATGCACATTCATTCAGTGTACATTATAACTATAAAAATAAAAACACAAATATGCATCCTATACATATTCCTTATACATTCTATATAACTGAAATTGAAACTGAAAATTTCTATCCCCTCTGAGGCTCAAAAGTTTCTTTTTCCGCGTCAGCTCTCTGCACAAGTTTTCGCCTGTTTGGTTCGAATGAAAGGCAAATGGGGGAGAAAATTCACAGCCACTCCACTGTCTGCATCGGGAGATCCCAAACCCTTCCAAAAAAGAAAAAGAAAAAAGAAAATTCCACTGCGGTCACCGGGTTAAACGAGAGGCCCTCTTCATCATTATTACAGTTTTATGAATGGTGTCCCTTACTCTAATATTTCACTTCTTAACATGCTCCTTTGAGGGGGGGAGGTGTGGTGAAAAGGGGGGGGGAGAGAGGGAGAGAGACAAAAGACTTTGTATCTGAAAGTGGTTAAAACCTCATTGTAATTATATTGTGCATTCCTCCGCCACCCCCTCCTCAAATCCTCAAAATCGTTTTTTTTTTTTTAAGAACAACAATTTGTGGTCCAGATTTCATCAGCGCCTGAAAAATTGCTTGATAAAATGGAGCAAAGATCTTGGGGCACCTCAAGGGTTCTTGATCAAGGAGGCTTCTGAAGATGTTCAACTCCCAGAATTCCCCAGCCAGCATGAGAAACCCTGCTTTTTATTCCGCCTCCTCCAGCAACGGTTGACCTATAACTATGATGGCCAACTTATGGCACGCGTGCCCAAAGTGGCACGCAGAGCCGTGTTACCCGGTATGCGTGGCATCGCCTGTTCCTCTTCCGGGTTCCTGGCGCGCATGTGCACACGATGATCAGCTGGACTTTGTGTGTGCAGCAGTGCCAGAAACTGGAAGAGCTGGTCTTCCTGTTTCTGGCATACGCATGCACGCCGGCCAGCTGATCGTCACACGTACATGCATGCCAGTAACCGGAAGACTAGCTAGCCGGTGTGCAGGCGTGCACCGAAAACCGGAAGTTCATTTCCCAGCATGCACATGCCCCCTGGGCAGCTCTTCTGGGTTGCGGCCCCAATGAGTTCGCACGCAGTCCCTTTTCAGCACTCAGAGCCGAAAACGTTCGCCATCGCTGACCTATATAACCTGTTCTGAACTATGACTCCCAGCATCCTTCAGCACCAGCTATTTTGGCTAGGTTCTGCAGGTTTTGAGTTGCCCCTCCCCCCCGCCATCCAAATATTTCTTTTGCTGCTCCCTCCCCCATACCCCCAAGAGACAAGACATCTAGCTTTGTTCACCGGGAAGGAAAAGGAAGGGAGGAAGATTGAGAGGAGGCCAAAAATCCCAGGCACCAAGGAGAGAATGGCAGGATTTCTTGGGGTGGAAAGCAAACTCTTGTTGTGTTTCTTGGCTTGGCAGAGGCTCTTAAAAATGGGAGCACTTGATTGCCTATGATGTCATGATTTTGCCTCTGGCTCCAGGAGTGTTCCAGATCTCAAACATTTCAAAATTTACATAGCGCTGGCTGGAAAATTGGCACATTCAACCTGAACCTGCCTTTGTCCATTCATGGAAGATGGGAGGCTTGGTAAGATACTAAATTTAAAATATTGCAGAGTTATTTCCCTTTTTAAGAGACCCTCCGAAGGCACCGGGCTAGAAACCAGGATGTGGTGAGTTCTAGTCCTGCCTTAGTGAGCCGTGGTGGTGCAGTAGTTAGAATGCGGTATTGCAGGCTAATTCTGCCGACTGCCAGCAGTTTGATTTTCAATGGTTCAAGGTTGATTCAGACTTCCATTCTTCCGAGGTGGGTAAAATGAGGACCCAGTTTGTTGGGGGTAAGAGGCTGACTCTGTAAACTGCTTAGAGAGGGCTGTAAAGCACTGTGAAGCGGCATATAAGTCTAAGAATAGAATAGAATTTTATTGGCCAAGTGTGATTGGACACACAAGGAATTTGTCTTTGGTGCATACGCTCTCAGTGTACATAAAAGAAAAGATACATTCGTCAAGAATCATAAGGTACAACACTAAATGATAGCCATAGGATACAAATAAGCAATCAAATCATATTAGGAAACAGTCAATATAAATCATAAGGATATAAGCAACAAGGTTACAATCATACAGTCATAAGTGGGAGGAGATGGGTGATAGGAACGATGACAAGATTAATAGTAGTGCAGACTTAGTAAATAGTTTGACAGTGTTAAGTGCTATTGCTATTTTACCCACTGCAGTACGTACGTTTACTTGTAATTGTTAGTGTTGTGTCAATCCTACCTGAGACAGACCAAATCCCTGACCCTAAAACCAGGAATAAATGGGGACTTGGAGCTGAATTTCCCTTGCTCCATCATCATACTAACCACGATAGAACCCTGGCTGTAGCTGTCCTCAGAGTAGGGACAAGTAACTTGACCTATTATGGCTTGTCCTGATCCTGGCTGGCTGGGTTTGCACAATCTGCTTACTTAAAATGTGAATAACTAGCTATCGACCCAAGTTGCAAGTACCAAAGCAACTGGATTCATTCAGTAAATCATGGTTAGCATGGCATGTGAAGGCAGCCACTGGTTGAAAGGGGAAACGGAGTTGTGTGAATACAGCATTTGAAAGGGCAGTTAAAAGTAGCTCAGGGGTTTGCGCTTTGAGGTTTGAAAAATGATCTAATTTAATTTCTGCAACAGGATGGGGAACTGTATTTCTTCTGATACGTTTCGGCAGGCCCTAGCTTCTCCTCCCCAGATACGTTCCTCGGCAGGACTACTGTGCATTTATTCAATATATGTTGACAGAGAGAGCATTTAACTCCTGCTCCGTTTGAGCCAAAATTGCCAGTTTGTGCTCAGGTTGAACTCGAGTTATTTTTATGCGTCGCTCTTTTAAGCCACTGTGATGATGATGAAAGAGAGGGTGATGTATATTTACACACATACCACTACATGGTTGTGTCTGAGTTGCTTATATTTTGGTTTAGGTTTATCTCTTAATAAATCTGAAGCTTGCGCACCCGTTCACTATTTCCAGAAAAAGGCACCTATGTTAAGTGAGGGTGGGTTTTTTTGGGATGGGACAGAATTTTGTGGCACTAGAAAAATTAGCAAGGTTGATTACCAATAGATTATATCCTCATCGTGATCAATGAAAATTATTTTTTTTTCTTCCTAATGTTCTCCAGAAAGTGAAGGATCTGGGAGTTTTTTTTTGGGGGGGGGGTGGATCAATTAAATGTTGATAACATTGGTTATGATAGGAATTGTCCAATTGTCTTGTCACCATATTGTGGGCCTGATGTTTGTGGACTGACAGGGAGTAACTGATCCAAAATCACCCTTTTATTTTATGTCTAAAGTGTGACTAGAACTCACAGTCTCCTGGTAATTGGCTCAAAGTCACCCAGTAGCTTTCATGACTAAGACAGGACTAGAATTTACCGTCTCCTAGTGATAGATTCAGAGTCACCCAGCTAGCTTTCATGCCTAAGAACTAGAGTTCACAGTCTCCTAGTGACTGGTCCAGGGTCACCCAGCTAGCTTTCATGACTAAAGCAGGACTAGAATTCACAGTCTCCTAGTGATTGGTCCAGTCACTCAGCTAGCTTTCATGACTAAAGCGGGACTAGAATTCACTGTCTCCTAGTGTTTAGTCCAGATTCACTCAGCTAGCTTTCATGCCTAAAAACTAGAATTCACAGTCTCCTAGTGTTTGGTCCAGATTCACTCAGCTAGCTTTCATGCCTAAGAACTAGAATTCACAATCTCCTAGTGATTGGTCCAGAGTCACCCAGCTAGCTTTCATGCCTAAAAACTAGAATTCACAGTCTCCTAGTGTTTGGTCCAGAGTCACCCAGCTAGCTTTCTTGCCTAAGAACTAGAATTCACAATCTCCTAGTGATTGGTCCAAAGCCACCCAACTGGCTTTCACGCTTAAGGCAAGACTAGAACTCGCAGTCTCCTGGTTTCTAGCCTGCTGCCTTTTCCACCAGAACAAACTGGCACTCTTATCGATGAAGACATAACATGAATGTAAAATTGATCGCTCTTTTTAAGGTGCCACAAAAGCGTTAGGCGCACGTGGAGATTGAGAGATGAACTAAAACCGGTTGGATTCAGGTGAGCTGCCGAACCGTATTCATGGAATAAACCACGATTTGCAGGGTTGATGGAATATACTCAGCCAAGGTGCCTTCCAGATAGGTGGCCACTGAGGAGGTTTTCTGACTTTGGAACAGAGGTGGTATTCAACCGGTTCAGACATCGCAGGGGCCCCCACCCACCTGCCCTGGCTCTATGCCATTAAGGCATGTTTTTGAGGCTGGATGCATGCGTGCAGGTGACGCGTGCGAATGAAGCGAGCCCCCGCGCGCGTGCGCTCACATTTGCAGTTGCTGGATGAACTGGTAAGTAAATTTATATGAATCCTACTTCTGCTTCGGAAGTCCCGCCTGCCTGGAGGATGCTGAAATTGGAGAAAGCCACACAATCAGAGTCTTTGATTTTTTTTCCCCAAAGCACAATAGATTCGCACAAACCCCATTGTGGCTTAGCAGGAAATATGTACACGTACACCCCCCCCCCCCTTAGCAAGGAATGATGCCTTTTTGGGGGCGCCGTTATATTTCAACTCCGCTCGGTTGTTTGTACTCTCTTTGTATATATATATAAAAAAAGAGATCCAGAACTACGACAAAGGATTGATACAATTCTAACTAGGTCATTCAACTGGAGCTTGTGACAGCAAGGAAGGTGTGCGTTGCACCGAGATTTGTGTAAATCTGTGTATTTTTTTGCTCCTGTGCGACCTGTCAAGCCAACGGAAGAGGAATTCGAACGGAAGGGCCCTTAAGTAAGAACCTATGAACTTGCCATGAGTTCAAGTTCCGCCTTAGGCATGAAAGCCAGCTGGGAGACTTTGAGCCAGTCTCTCTCTCTCTCTCTCTCTCTGTCTCAGCCCAATCTACCTCACAGGGTTGTTGTTATGGGGAAAATAGGAGATGTTCGCTGCCTCAAGACATTTGAAAAATAGAAGAAAGGATGAATACGAATGTATTGTAGGCTGGGGAAGGCCCGGATGAGGGCTCTGCGTCGGAGGCAGAGATGGGGCCAGGGCCATCGGGGAGTGATGTGCAGACTCTGGAACTTCCAGAGGCTGACAGTAGAGAGGCAGAGGAGCAATCAACCCATGGGACAGAAGTTACCTTCGGAAGTTGTGGGAGTTTCTTCCCTGGAGACTTTCCAGAAGAGACCGGACTGCCATCTGTCAGAAATGCTGTAAGGTCTCCTGCTTGGGCGCGGGCTGGAGTTGGTTGGGTTGGACTAGATCAGGGGTCTCCAACCTTGGCAACTTGAAGACCTGAGGACTTCAACTCCCAGAGTTCCTCAGCCAGCTGCCTGAGGAATTCTGGGAGTTGAAGTCCACAGGTCTTCAAGTTGCCCTAAATTGGAGACCCCTGGATTAGATGACCTACAAGATCTCCTTCCAACTCTGTTAATCTGTTATTATTCTCTTATTCGGAAGTCGTGGGACCTTCATCACTGGAAGCTTTCCAGAAGAGACTGGACTGCCCTCTTGTCAGAAATGGCGTAGGGTCTCCTGCTTGTGGGCGGGAGGGTTAGACTAGATGACCTCCAAGGTCCCTTCCAACTCGGTTTGTTTTATTTGTTTTTGTTTTAATTTGATTTATATGACGCCCTTCTCCGGAGACTCAGGGCGGCTTACAATGTGCTCAGCAATAGCCTTCATCCTTTTGTATATTTATACAAAGTCAGCTTATTGCCCCCACAAACTGGGTCCTCAATTTACCTACCTTAGAGAGGATGGAAAGCTGAGTCAACCTTGAGCCTTGGCGAGATTCGAACCTGCAGTAATTGCAGGCAGCTGGTCTTAATAACCAGCTTAATAACAGGGTGTCTTAGACCACTGTACTACCAAAGGCTTAAACCTTTATTATTCTCTTATTCAGAAGTCGTGGGACCTTCATCACTGGAAGCTTTCCAGAAGAGACTGGACTGCCCTCTTGTCAGAAATGGCGTAGGGTCTCCTGCTTGAGGGCAGGAGGGTTGGACTAGATGACCTCCAAGGTCCCTTCCAACTCGGTTAATCTGTTATTATTCTCTTATTTGGAAGTTGTGGGACCTTCATCACTGGAAGCTTTCCAGAAGAGACTGGACTGCCCTCTTGTCAGAAATGCCGTAGGGTCTCCTGCTTGAGGGCGGGAAGGTTGGACTAGATGACCTCCAAAGTCCCTTTCCCACTCTGTTAATCTGGTAAAGCCTGCCAGGGAAGCCCGACACGGGCAAAAGAGAGCGGAGAAAAATGCATTCCCACGACCGGCCGCACGCGCAGGATTCCTTTCCCAAGTCGGGGTTCAGTCCTCGAAGTCGCGCATGGGGAAGGGAGTGGGGAGTGGGGGGGGGGGCAAGTTTCCAAGCCGGGGTGCGCCTTTGCCCGCTCCCCACTCGCAGAGGGGGGGGGGGAGAAGGAGACGAAAAGGAGGAGAAAAAAAACCCCGCCGTCTCCAGCGGAGGCGGGCGGGCGGCGAGCTGGCGCGCCTGCCTGCCTGCCTCCCTCCTCCTCTGCCTGCCTGCTGCCTTCCTCCCTTCCTTCCTCCGTGGCTCTGGGTTCTGCTGCCTGCGCCTGGCTGGAAATGAAATACCTCAAAGCCGCCGCCGCTCCTTTTATTTCAGGAGGGCCGGGTGGCTGCTGCTGCTTTTTTTTTTTTTTTTTTTTTTGGGAGACTCCAAAAGAGCCCTTTCATGTTGCCGCCCGCCTCCAATCGGCATCCAGAGGTTGCCTGCAAGTGGTCTAATCTCCATGAGGTGTCAATCACGGCCTCTGGTGGGTGCAGGAAAGTCTTTCGTAACCGCCTCTGTCTTTGGGAAGGGGAAGGGGAAAAAAAAAAAAAAAGACCGGAGGGGGGGGAACGAAGGGAGGGAGAGAGAGAGAGAGAGACAGACTCGAGTAGCAGGAGAGAAAGAGAAGGAGAGAGGGAAAGAAAGAAAAGAGAGATTTGAGTAGCAGGAGAGAGGGATAGAAAGAAGAGTGGCGAGAGAGAGAGAGAGAGAAGGAGAGAGGGATAGAAAGAAGAGTGGCGAGCGAGAGAGAGAGGAATAGAAAGAAGGGAGAAAGAGACGAGTGTAGAGAGAGAGGGAGAGTAGAATACTGTAGCAGGAGAGAGGGGAAGAAAGGACTAGAAAGAAGGGAGAGAGAGAGAGAGACGAGTGTTAGGAGAGAGGGAGGGACAGAGGGAAAGAAAGAAGAGAGAGAGAGACAGACAGGCGAGAGAGAGAGAGAGAGGAATAGAAAGAAGGGAGAAAGAGACGAGTGTAGAGAGAGAGAGAGAGAGGGAGAGTAGAATACTGTAGCAGGAGAGAGGGGAAGAGAGGACTAGAAAGAAGGGAGAGAGAGAGAGAGAGAGAGACGAGTGTTAGGAGAGAGGGAGGGACAGAGGGAAAGAAAGAAGAGAGAGAGAGACAGACAGACTCGAGTGGCAGGAGAGAGAGAGAGAGAGAGAGAGGGGGAAAGAAGAGAGAGTGTCGAATAGCAGGAGAGAGAGAGGGAGAGAGGAATAGAAAGAAGAGAGAGAGAGAGAGAGATACAGACGCGCAGCTGCTGCCGCCGCCCGAGCGCTCCGGTCTCCGTGCTGCTCCCGCTCGCCCCTTCGCCTTCTCGCCCCTTGCTCCTCGCGAGTAAAGCCCCGGAGGGCGAGGAAGGAAGCACGTGGATTGCTAAAAACGGGGCAAGATTGAAGGAGGAGGAGGAGGAGAAGAAGCAGCAGAAGGAGCCGCCTCGCTAGCTGCAACCGGGACTCGGAGCCAGCTTCCCGGCTGCCTGACTTAGGGGACCCCCCCTTCCCCCAAATCGCCGGGGCGGAGGGAGCGTAGAAGGCGGGACCCCCCCCCCCCCAACACAACCAGCGCCGGCCGTAAGGCTCTCCAATGCCATCGCGGGCGCAGAGCCGGGCAAAGCGATGGGGAAACTTCACTCCAAGCACGGTGAGTTGAGTTGCAAAGTTGCGGCGGGGAAAGGAAGGGGGGGGGGGGGGCAGGCGGCGCGGGGTGGCTGGGTGGAAAAAGGGGGGGGGGTCCCATGGCCGGATTTTTTTTTGGGGGGGGGCCGCTGGGGAGATATGGGGCTGCGGAGGGTGGGGGGGCGCTGAAGAAGCCCTGGAGAAGCTTAAGCCACGATTGGGACCTCTAACCATCATTTTTTCCCCCTTTTTTGGGGGGCTCTTGTAACCCGCCTCTCTCTCTCTCTGCTTTTTGTCCCCCCCCCTCCTCCCGCTGGATCTCCGCTAGCTGCTGCTTGCAAACCTCGAGAGAACCCCGAAGGTAAGAGGGGCTGGTTGGGAGGGGTCTCTCTCTCTCTCTCCTCCTGATTTCGGACCCTCCCCAACTTTTCCCGGCCAGGGGCTGGGAGCGCGTCCCCCCCCCCCCAAGTGGTTGCTGTGAAGGGGGAAAGGAAAAGTTTGCACGCCGCTTTCCCGAGTGGGTGGCCGGTCCCGGGGCTGCTGCTGTTTCCACACACCCCCCCCCCCACTCCCATGGAGGAGGAGGAGGAGGCTGCGGGGCGGTGGGGGGACGCTTAAAGTGGGAAGGGGGGGGCAAGGGAGGAAAAGGGGCACCCCCGCCCACTTCTCTCCCCCCCACCCCGGGTTTGCTCTGCTCCTCCAGGTGATAGCTTCGCCGTGAACGCCTCGCTGGCGCGGAAAGGGCTGGAGGAATGGCCGGTGAACCCCAAAAGCTCCGGGGGCGACGGCGACGGCGGCTTGGGAATCCCGCAAGACTGCCCCCACCGGGCGTTTGGCAAATGTTCCGGCCCCAGGGTGAGTCTCGCCGTTTCCCCCCGGCTCTCCTTCGGCCGCTCCATCCGGGCTCGGGGAGAGAAGGGGACGGGACCCCTTCGTCGCTTGCGAACGCTCGCGGGCGCCCGCTTGCAAATGGCTCGACCGGGTCGTCTTTTAAGGGCGCGTTGGGAAGAAAAGAGGGGGCGCTTTTTTCTCTCCCCCTTCCTTTTTTTGGGGGGGAGGGTGTAGGATACCTAGGGGGGTTGGGCCAAAAAGTGCTTTAGCCTGCGGGGCTCCTGGCTCTTTCTGAATGTGGGAGGCAGAGGGAGGGTCCCTGAATTGGGGTGGGGGGACACATGCCAGAATCCGCATTACTGTTGCTGGGCTTCCCCGGAGTGGGAGTTACATCTTAACTGGTGCCCATCCTGTTTGTAGCCTCAGCTGCTTCCAGTGATTCTTTCTGGCCTTTCTCCTACTCTGGTACCCTCCCACCATGGGAACTACAACTCCCATCATCCTAGACAGAGGAAAATGATTTCCTATGAGCTGTTGCTCCTTATTAAAGTTTGGTACCTTCCCATGATGGGAACTACAACTCCCATCATCCTGGACAGAGGAAAATGATTTCCTATGAGCTGCTGCTCCTTATTTAAGTTTGGTACCTTCCCTTGATGGGAACTACAACTCCCATCATCCTGGACAGAGGAAAATGATTTCCTATGAGCTGCTGCTCCTTATTTAAGTTTGGTACCTTCCCTTGATGGGAACTACAACTCCCATCATCCTAGACAGGGGAAGATGGTTTCCTATGAGCTGCTGCTCCTTATTTAAATTTGGTACCCTCCCCTGATGGGAACTATAACTCCCATCATCCTAGACAGAGGAAGATGGTTTCCTATGAGCTGCTGCTCCTTATTTAAGTTCGGTACCTTCCCCTGATGGGAACTACAACTCCCATCATCCTAGACAGGGGAAGATGGTTTCCTATGAGCTGCTGCTCCTTATTTAAGTTCGGTACCTTCCCCTGATGGGAACTACAACTCCCATCATCCTAGACAGGGGAAGATGGTTTCCTATGAGCTGCTGCTCCTTGTTAACATTCTCAACCCAGTGGTTGCCTAAATGCCTTTCCTAGGTTTTTGAATTCAATTCCCCTAGTCCCAGAGAATAAGGTCCCTGGTACAGGAGATCAGGTTAGAAGGCATCTGGAGGGCTTCCATGTTTTTTCCCCCCTGTTGTGGCTTGGTGGATATGCCCCCTTCGGTCCCTCCCTTGTGGCTTGGCTGCTCAAAGGCTCTGGAACCTTCCGAGGGTGTTTGGAGGTGGCCAGTTCCGTCGTCTTCTTTGGCCGGGACTTCTTGATGGGCCCCTGCAAAGGGGAATGGAAAGATCTCTCCTCTTCCAGATGTTGCTCTGAATCACTCATGGATCCGCTTAGTCTTGATTTGCTTGCTTGGCCTCGGTGTGCAGTGCGATTGAAACAATGATGGCTTCTAAACCTTGTTGAAGGCTGAGTTCCCATGAACGAGGGCAGCCAGTGGTTGAACCCACAACGCTGAACTAATCGTGGCTTGTGAATGCAGCCCCCAGTTGAGGCATCCTTTCTTTTCCAGGAGCCTTTAGCCTCCTCTTTTTTAGATTCTGTCCTCTGTTAGGTTCACCAATAGAAGTGGTCCTCCACTTACAATCTCAATTGAACCCTGTTGTTGAGTGAGGCGGGCGTTAAGTGAGTTTTGCTCCATTTTTACGACATCTTGCCACGGTGGTTTTAAGCGAATCCTTGCGATTGTTAAAGTTAGTGAATCTGGCTTCTCCCTGGACTTTGCTTGTCAGAAGGCTGCCAAAGGGGATCTCCAGGACGTGGCAACCATCATAAATATGAATCGGTTACCAGGCTGTCTGAATTTTGGATCACGCGACCTAAGGGGATGCTGCTACAGTGGTCGTAAGTGTGAAAAATGGTCGTCGGTCATTTCGGTGTCGTAACTTTGAACGGTCACTAAATGAATTGCTGTAAGTTGAGGACTATGCTGGATACGGTTTCCCATCATTTCCAGTGACATGCTGGCTGAGGATGACAGGAGCTTAACCCTACCCAACAGTGGATATCACGTTGGGGAAGGCTGGGGTAGTAGGACGGTTATCACAACAGTGCCAAAAATTGCCGTTTGCCTACAAAACTGAAGTAGTTAGGCTTGCAATAAGTTTTAAGTTCCTTGCTTTGATCGTACTAGAAGTTTGCAGAGTGCTTTGCAGCCGGATTACTTCGTGAGTAAACATGCCAAAATGTGCAGTGAAAATACAACCTCGTGATCAGGCAGGTATTTGTTTGAATTGCTCTCTTCCCAATTTGCAAAAAAAAATATCCAATGTGTTTTCCTGAACATCTGGAATTTACTTGGCTTTCCCCCCCTCCCTCCCCACTTTCCAAGAGAGTTAGAGAAGAGAAGAAAGGATTTTTTTAAAAAAAATAAAAATTGGAGGCACCCTTGGACTCCTGTCAAGATTGGAGAAGCGGTTGCCATCCAGATGTTGCCAAACTCGAGTTTCTGTCATCCTTTTTTTTTTTTGATAGGCGTTTTGCCTGGGACCTTTGGGAATTGAAGTTCATAAACATCTGGAGGGCTCCATATTTCCCACCCTTGCTGTAAGGTTTTCGTGCGTATGCTTTTAAGAGAGTCTGCTGGATTTTGGCGGAGGGAAAATAATGTTTTGTTTGTAACCTGATAATTGAAGGGTTATAATTTGGTCTTGTCCCTGACTGAGACACAGAGGAGGGTGGGGCTTTATTCTCCCTCCACCCCCACGCCCCCAAATGTCTGCACACATGACAAACTGAGGATTTTGAAGCAGCTTCAGAGATGTCCCTCAAAGTTTCTTGGCTTTATGTCTGTTTTTTTTTTAAAAAGCTGATATTTATTATTTGCAGCTGGAAACCATGTTACCCCAAGCTTTCTGGTCATCTGGAGACAGCTCCTACTAACACTCAGCTCAGCACACCCCTGTGGCCCTGCATAAAAGATTCCCTTGGCATTTGAAATTTAAATAAAGCATATGCCCACATGAGTCTCTTGCTTAAGGAGGGTGGGGGAAGAGTAGTGAGAATTCCTTGCCTTGTGATGTCATCATGCAAATGAGGCAAATTATGCAGATGGCTTCATTTATATGGTGCTGATGTCATCAGGGGCATGCAATATACAGTATCTTTACAGGGAGGATACATGGGATGAAGGTGTGGCTAACTGATGAGGGCTTATAAGTCCAAAATAGATCTATCTTAGTCTCCTTAGTCTCCCAATGGGCAGTAGGGAGCTTGCTGGCTGCTGGAGAAAAAAAGCCTAGAAACTAGTGGATTGGGATTTCACTGAACTAGGGCTGCAGAAAAATCTTGGTTTACGTAGGAAGAACCTGGCTAAAGAGAAATACATACATACATACGTACATACATACATACATACATACACACACATGCACGCACACACACACACATATATATTCTTTGATAACTTTAAAGATACTAGGAGCTCTTCTGCAACATATGCAAAATTGCAGAGCTGTCACTTTCATTCAGACAGTGTGGAAGTTTGGTTCTTTGCCAGACTATTCAGTTGCGGATTGTTTACGGAAGAGGCAGTGTGGCTTAGTAGTTTTAAGACGTTGGGTTGGATCCGGGTAGATATTTTTGCATATGCCTTTAGACTCCACTGGTAATCATCCAATTATTGTGCATCGTTTTATGCTTACCGGGAAGGACTGTTCCTTCCTAAGCCACACCATGAGTTTATCCGAATAATCCTTGATTAGGATTTAGCTTTCAAAATTTCCGAGGCTTCCTTTCGTTTCTGTTCTCAGAAGCTTCATCTTGATGGTGGACCATATATTTCATAGGAGGAGTCAGTGACTGGCTTCCATAACTCTCTTCAAGGTGGTTAGTAAATTAATTCCATGTCCCAAAAGTGCTTTTTTTTTTTCAAGAGTTCAACTGTACTTTCTTGGTTTCCTTTGAAGACCTTTCGCTTCTCATCCGAGAAGCTTCTTCAGTTCAGACGTTTCGCTTCTCATCCGAGAAGCTTCTTCAGTTCAGAATTGAGGAATGGGATGAGAAGCGAAATGTCTGCAAAGAAAAAACCAACAAAGTCCAGTTGCCGCTTGAAAAAAACACCATGGTTGGACAATTATGACTTGGATAACTGAGATTCTCCATAGACAATTAATCCAATGATTTTGTGTGTATGTGTGAGTGTGCATTTGCGTGTGCCGTCAAGTCAGTGGTCACTCCTGGCAGCTACCTAGACTAGTTCCCCGTGACTGTCTGGCAAGGTTTTTCAGAAATGGTTTGCCATTCTCTTAGCTACCTAGAAAGGGACGTGGTGGCTCAGTGGCTAAGACGCTGAGCTTGTCGAGCGAAAGGTCAGCAGTTCAGCGGTTCGAATCCCTAGGGCTGCGTAACAGGGTGAGCTCCCGTGACTTGTCTCAGCTTCTGCCAACCTAGCAGTTCAAAAGCACGTAAAAAATGCAAGTAGAAAAATAGGGACCACCTTTGGTGGGAAGGGAACAGCGTTGCGTGCGCCTTTGGCGTTGAGTCATGCTGGCCACATGACCACGGAGATGTCTTCAGACAGCGCTGGCTCTTTGGCTTTGAAATGGAGATGAGCACCGCCCCCTAGAGTTGGGAACGACTAGCACATATGTGCGAGGGGAACCTTTACCTTGAGGAAGCTATCTAGAGCTGACACTAAGTGACTGGCCCAAGGTCACCCAACTGGCTTTGTGCATTAGGCAGGACTAGAATTCACAGTCTCCTAGTTATTACACCCAACTGCCCCCTCCCCAAAGGTGCTTTTTTCAAAAGGCAGCTCTCCTTTCTTGATATTTTTTCTTGAAAGCGTTTCGCTTCTCATCCAAGAACTGAAGAGGTAAAGGAAAAACAACCATGAAGAAAGTCCAGTTGCCTTTTGAAAAAGCCTCTTTGAGACAACCATGACTTGGATAAGAGGTCCCCAAACTTGGCAGCTTTAAGACTTGTGGACTTCAACTCTCAGAATTCTGGGAATTGAAATCCACAAGTCTTAAAGCTGACAAGTTTAGGGACACCTGACCTGCAGTGGTGGGTTCCTCCCGGTTCGGCCCGGTTCTGCCGAACCAGTAGCGGTGACGATATGACATCACCGAACCAGTTCTGCCCTCCCGCCGCCCCCTCGCGTTATTCTTACCTTTTGTTTGGCCCCACCCCCAATCTATTGCTGCCTCCCGAGTCCCAGCTGATCAGCTAGAAGGAAAAAAAACTGTTTAAACTCTTGCCGGGGGACTTCAAAGGGCCGCCCTACAGCTGATCAGTGTTAAAAGGCAGTGTGGTGGTAGACCGGTGCCTCCAAAAACAAATGAGTAGACTGGTGCCTGCAAAAATAAATGGGTAGACCGGTGCCTCTTAAAACAAATGAGTAGACCGGTGCCCCTAAAAACAAATGAGTAGACCGGTGCCTGCAAAAACAAATGGGTAGACCGGTGCCTCTGCAAGCAGTTAAAAGCCTGGTAGACCAGTACTTCTGCTAAATCCTAAAGAATTGTCACATGACCATCAAGCCACGCCCATAAACTAAGCCACGCCCACAGAACCGGTAGTAAAAAAAATTAGAACCCACCCCTGCTGACCTGGATGATTGAGAATCCCCATAGACATTTACCTATGCAGCAGAACTGAAGAAGCTTCTTAGATGAGAAGCAAAATGTCTTCATGGAAAAAACAAAAGTCCAGCTGCCTTTTGAAAAAGCACCTTTGAGTCAACCACGGAGCTGGATGATTGAGAATCTCCAGAGACATTTCCACCCTCCTGTTTTTCCTCATCCATGATTAGTGCAACACACTAAATAGGCTGAGTTTTCACAGAGGTGATAAGCTTAAAAAACAATACCAAACCGAGATTAATTCTAATCAAGCTCAACATGGTGTTAATGGAGATGTTAGGACTTTATGGACTTGCTAAACTTGTTGAGCGAACCCAGCCTTCACGTTAGTAGACGTTCCATGTTGAGAATGTATAATTTAATTCACTATCTCGAATTTCCCTAAGCAGCCCTGGTGAGCAAATAAATCATGCGTTTTGATTTTGTAACACGGTTCCTTCGTCATGATGGGAAACCACTGCCACTGTGGTGTAGCAGGATGACTCCAGCGAGCTAGAGAAATCTCTGTGGTCATCTCTGGCTTGAGCCGTTCATAAATTAGGGACTTGCCATATCTTGATGAAATGGTATATAACCGTGATGGCAAACCTATGGCACGCATGTCACAGGTGGCACGGGGAGCCATATCAGTGGGCACCGAGCTTTGCCCTAGCTCAGCTCCAGTGTGCATGCGTGCACTAGCCAGCTGATTTTCGGGCCTTCTGGGCCCACTGGAAGTCGGGAAACGGAAATATGGGTTAAGTTTATTGTTCAATTGCCTTTTCTGGTGTTTGAAATTTCAGTCATACTGTGGGGATGGTATTAACTGAATTGCCCAATAACCCAACAGAAAGCTGGATTCCGTGGCAATTATTCTCACAGGATAGTTCAGCGTGATTACAAACCATAACTCTGTAGAAAGCACCGAGCGTCTCTGTGCAATTTTTTTGAGCTGGAGGTTTCAGTTGTCGCCAGGAGTGAGCTGTGTTGCAAAATTTCGCAGAGTTGAGTTTAAAGAGGCACCTGATGGAGCTGCTTAAGAAGAGATGATGGTCGTTTGTGTTTATTTGGGTTTGTTTGTGTTTTCTGGATTGTTCCTATCTGATGGGGCTGCTTGTATAATTGGGATCTTGGCACGCCTACGAGAATGGCTCTTGTGTTTACTCTCTACTTCCAAAAGAGAATGAGATGCTTGTGAGCAGAGACTGTAAACAGTAATAATTGAGATTGATTATGGGTGAGTCAGAAAGGCAAAATAAAGGGAATGTTCCCTTTGAATTGGACTGAATTCCTGGTGACTTCACAATCCACATTTATGTAACTTTCTTGGCCGGTATGTGGAAGTAGGTTAATACTCCTTTAATTTAGTTAATTTGGTAACTGCAAGTTGAATAGCCTACAACTCTCAGAATGCCCCAGCCAGGAAAATTGGGAATTGAAGTTCACCCATCCTAAAGTCCAGGGGTGGACTTTACTAATTCAAAAATTTTAGTAAAGGGTTGTCTGCCCGGTTGCTGGATGGGCGTGGCCATGGTGGGCGTGGCCTAGTCTGCCTCCTGCACCACAATTTTGCACTCTGCACTTACCTGCATCCAAAATGGCTCTGTGGGGACTCCTGGGAGGGGCAGGGTTGGGTGGGCGTGGCCAGTCAGGAGTGGGATTTGGGGGTTCTCTGAACTGCACCGAATCTTAGCTAGAGGTTTTCCCGAACCCCTACGAACCCCCAGCAGTGCACCCCTACTAAAGTCACCAAGATTGAGAAACATGGTTTAGGAAGTCATTTCAATGTCCTAATTGGCCTCTAACTCTGATATTATTGATGGTTTACTATCCAGGCGTTAAGCATCTCCAATCCTATATAGAGTTCAGGTAAGGTTGGCTAAGTTTAGGAGCATTTGGGGGTGTAAAAAAACTGATAAGAAGGGATATTTGGAACATGACTAGAGACAGACATATGCAAGGGCCAAAGACTGAAGAATCAGAACTGTAGAATAACAGAGACGGAAGGGACCTTGGAGGTCTTCTAGTCCAACCTCCTGCTTAGGCAGGAAACTCTATACCACTTCAGACAAACGGTTATCCAACATCTTCTTATATCTCATATCTCATTGAGTTCTAAGTTGGTTCTCTCCTTGATTAGTTTCCATCCATCAGCTTAGGGAAAAAAAGGGGGGGGGCTAGGGAAAAATCTGTATATTGCGCCCATTCGTGTACACAAAGCTAAATGAGATGGCTGGATGGATCTCATGCCTACATTTGGGGTTATTTGTCATTTGATTGTATTGGGTAAATTCTAGCAAGAGTGATATACTCAGTAAACCATGGTTTATATAGCTGCGCTCACTCATTTAGAATAGAATAGAATATTGGAATATAGAATTGAATAGAGCAGAGTAGAGTAGAATAGGATTCTGAATAGGATTCTGAATAGAATAGAATGGAATGGAATGGAATATTGGAATATTGGAATATTGGAATATTGGAAAATAGAATAGAATAGAATAGAATAGAATAGAATAGAATAGAATAGAATAGAATAGAATAGAATAGAATAGAATAGAATAGAATAGAATTCTTTATTGGCCAAGTGTGATTGAACAACACAAGGAATTTGACTTTGGTGCATACACTTTGGTGCATACACTCTCGGTGTAAAGAAAAGAAAAAGAAAAGATACGTTGGTCAAGAATCATAACACTTAATGATAATCATAGGGAAACAGTTTCTCTTTCACTCCCTTTCCAATTTAAGAGAGTCACATCAAAGGGGGGAAAATATATTCCTAATAAACCAAGATAAAAATGATCTTGGACATAACGACGGAGCTCAAATATCATAATTCTCCCCCTTCAAAATTAAAACAGCCTTCCTCTCTCTCTCTCTCTCTCTTAAAAAAAAATAACAAAAAATTCTGG
Source organism: Pituophis catenifer annectens (assembly GCF_029215685.1). NCBI lineage: Eukaryota > Metazoa > Chordata > Lepidosauria > Squamata > Colubridae > Pituophis > Pituophis catenifer. The sequence continues at coordinate 20,335,104 of NW_027256893.1, forward strand.
AAATCAAAACGGTTTGTCGAGGAGTCCATACTTTAGAAAAAGATCCGTGGCTTCGTTTCATGTTTCAAATCTCATCTTCGTGCCTGAGAGTGAGTGTGTCTGGCCGAAAATGGGATTTTCCTGTTTTCAAGAGGGCAAAACGGAGGAACGGCGACGCTGGCGAGAGCGAAGCACCTCCGATGGCTTAAAGCCTCATCCTAAAATTTGCTTCTTCAGCAACCCGAGAGGATGAGAAAGAAGTGCTGTGCAGGCGTTTACTCTCAAGTTTGATTCGCGGAAAAGCTGCCTTTGTCTAAGCTTCTGCTGCCACCGCCACCGTTGGAGAGCCCAGAGCTGCTGAAATAGGTGGTGTTTTTATAGCCTCCTCTTTTGCCTTCCCAGAGATCTTAGGATGGTTTTTTATGGCTTTCTTTGAACTTGGCTTCGGAAACGGAGGGGGAGGAAGGGGAGGAGGGGGGGAGAGGGGAAAAGAGAGAAGCCGGGGCCCCGCTGGAGTATTAAAACTTTGTAAGGGGCTGATGCTGGCTTCAGAAGATGAGAAACACCCATGCGGCGATGATCTTTTAAAACAAAACAGAGCATTCGCCGGGGCCACCTCCTGCCAGTCTAGCCACTGGCCTTTATAGAAATCTTGGAAAAGGGCACGGCTTAGGTTTCCTGCAAGTGTGCTTCAAAACCGGGTTGAAAAGTAAACTGCAGATGTTCGGAGGGAGGGTGTGTGTGGGGGGGGTGGCTGGTAGAGATTTTTTTTCTTCCTTTCTTTTTTCTTTTTGGCCTGGGTGGTTTATTTTCTTTCTTTCAAGGCGCTGGCAAACGAGACGGGTTCCTGCTGCGGAAGCCTGGGGCTTTGCCTTTTCCTGGTTCTCGTGAAGCAGGAGGCCTTGAAAACGAAGAGAGACTGGGAAAAGCAAGCTCTGGATCGCTCCCTGGCAGGGATGAGACTCTGGGGCTCAAGTTGCTAGTCCATCGGGGGGTCGCTTTTGCTAGGGAGAGTGGTTAAAAGACAGCAGCCTTAGAAAGTAGGAGACCGTGACTTCTTGTAGGAGATGGGGAATGCTAGTTCCTTCCTGGGCACGAAAGCCAGCTGGGTGACTTTGAGCCAGCCACTAGGAGATAGGGAGTTCTAGCCCCTTCTTAGGCATGAAAACCAGCTGGGTGACTTTGAGCCAGCCACTAGGAGATGGGAAGTTCTAGTCCCTTCCTAGGCACGAAAGCCAGCTGGGTGACTTTGGGCCAGCCACTAGGAGATGTGGAATTGTAGTCCTTTTTAGGCACGAATGCCAATTGGGTGACTTTGGGCCAGCCACTAGGAGATGGGGAGTTCTAGTCCCTTTTTAGGCACAAAAACCAGCTGGGTGACTTTCAGCCAATCCATCTCTCTCAGCCTAACCCACCTGTTGTTAGGGGAAAATAGGAAGAAGGCGTATTGGATATATTCATTGCCTTGAATTATTTCTAGTTTTTAAAAATGATTACTTCTTCCCCCTCGTGGGCCCATTTTGTCCCTGCCCACCGAGCAGGAGAAGGGCAGACTGGACTCGTGAGTTCATATGAACTGCCTAAGTGGCTAGATACTGGTCCCAAACCTCTGTAAGCTGCTTTCACGATGATGGGGTGGATCATGCACCATTGGCTAAACATCGCAATAGCCCTTAGACTTATATACCGCTTCACAATAAGCGGTTTACAGTGTCAGCCTATTGCCCCCCCAAAAAATTTGGGTCCTCATTTGACCCATCTCAGAAGGATGGAAGGCTGAGTCAACCTTCAGCCAGTCAGGATTGAACTCCTGGCAGTCGGAGAACTAGCCTGCAATACTGCATTCTAACGGAAGGAAGGAAGGAAGGAAGGAAGGAAGGAAGGAAGGAAGGAAGGAAGGAAGGAAGGAAGGAAGGACTAGCAGTAGCCCTTAGATTTATATACTGCTTCACAGTGCTTTACAGCCCTCTCTAAGCGGTTTACAGAGTCAGCCTATTGCCCCCAACAATTTTCCCTTCCTCATTTTACCCACCTTGGAAGGATGGAAGGCTGAGTCAACCTTCAGCTGGTCAGTATTGAACTCCTGGCAGTCAGAAAACTAGCCTGCAATACTGCATTCTAACAGAAGGAAGGAGGGACGGAAGAAAGGAAAGAAAGGGAAGGAAGGAAGGAAAGAAAGAGAAGGAAGGCAAAGGAAGGAAGGGAAGGAAGGAAGGAAGAAAGGAAAGAAGGGAAAGGAAGGAAGGGAAAGGAAGGGAAGGAAGGAAGGAAGGAAGGAAGGAAGGAAGGAACGATGGACTAGCAGTAGCCCTTAGATTTATATACCGCTTCACAGTGCTTTAAAGCCCTCTCTAAACGGTTTACAGAGTCAGCCTATTGCCCCCCACCCCAACAATCTGGGTCCTCGTTTTACCCACCTCAGAAGGACGGAAGGCTGAGTCAACCTTGAGGCTGGTGAGATTCGAACTGCCGAACTGCAGGCAGCCGGGAGTCAGCAGAAGTAGCCTGCAGTACTGCATTCTAACCACTGCACCAGCTCGGCTCTTAAACATATTGAAACACGCATGATCGCTTCCCCTGATCATGCGGCAGTCGATAAACCGTGATGCCCTACAGATGATTTGAATGCCAGTCCTCGCCAGTCCTGCAGCCAGCATATTTCCAGGAGCAAAGGATGATGAAAGTTCTCATCCACGCCAGGCTGTCTGTCCGTCCATTCTTGCAACTAAGGCGGGACTTAATTTCTCCTCTGCCTGATTTACTTTGGCCCAGATTCCACCAAGGTGGTAACTCCGCTTTTTCCATCACGTTAACGAATGCCATTATTTTTGCTCTACCTCGCTTGCAAAAGTCAAATGGAAGGCTTTGACGCAGTGGTGAAATGTAAAATTTGTTACTAACAGTTCTGTGGGCATGGCTTGGTGGGGGTAATGTGACGGTGGGTGTGGCCAACTTTTTTTTTTACTTTTAAAAGCATTTTAAAAGGATTTTTGTTACCAGTTCTCTGAACCGCCCGCCGCTATCGCTACCGGATCGGATGATCTGGACTGAACTGGGAATATTTCACCCCTGGTTTGATGTCACCGCTAGGAAAGCCTGCCAACTTCCTCCAACTCTGATTGGCCAAGAGAATTCCAGGACTAAATGTGCTAAAAAGTAGGAAGCACATGCAGCCTTACTTTTTACCTGCGGCAGGTATTTTCAGGAGTTTACAGAGCCCTGGATGTGATTTTTGTTTGTTTGTTAAACTTGATGGTTGTGCTGCCTTCCAAAAGCTTTCTTTATCGTTGTGTCTTTATCACGATGGCTATTTGGAGTTTAAGGCAGTGTTTGTGAACCTTTTTGGCACTGAGTGCTGAAACGGGAGCGTACGCATGCGGGGGGGGGGGAGCGTCAGAAACCGGAAGAGCAGCTCCCTGGCGTGCACACACGAGTACCAGAAATCGGAAGAGCAGCTGAGCTTCTGGCTTCCGGTGTGCACATGCGTGCCGGTCACCTGGGCTTCCGGTTTCTGGTGTGCATGTATGCATGAAGACCAGCTGGCCAGAGCACATGTGCACGCTGGAATCCGGAAGAGCAATGGGCAACGGCTGGCGTGCCTGGAGAGATGGCTCTGCGTGCCACTTCCGGCACGCGTGGCATAGGTTCGCCATCACAGGTTTAAGGGATGCATCAGAGTAGTGTTTTCCGTGTTTGGCCACACTTAAAGATGTCTGGACTTCAACTCCCAGAATCCCCCAGTGTGCATGCAGGCTGAGGAATTCTGGGAGTTGATGTTCACGCATCTTTTAAGTGGCCGAGCTTCGGGAAACACTACATCAGAAGAGCCGTCCCGTTTGCTCAGAATGAAGCAAGTGGGGACCTAGTGTCTTGTGCGGCCGCTGGAAAAAATTGCCCTGGAATTCTGTATCCTTTACTTTAAAACAAAAAATAAGGTTTTAGTCCTCATGGTGGTAAATTAAAAAAAAAAGGCCTTTTGTTTTTTGCTTTAAGGTGAACAGAGGCTAGAAAGCAGAGCAGGAAATGGGCCTTTTGGGAAGTGGCAGGCTCGGATTTTATTTTGCTTCTGGCTCCATCTCATCCTTTTTTAGGAAGTGTGTAGATTTCTCACTAGCTTCTAGGCAATGCTGACCAAGGGAGGGGGGAGACATTTCCTTGGATGTCCGGAATTTCACTGGGAAATGAAATGCTTCGTCTGTTCGCATCCTTCAATGGTGCATGACCTGCGAAGGCGCCAGCCTTAAAAAAAAAGAAGGAGGGGGGGTCCTCTGACCTTACCAATTCTAAAGAGACCCCCGTCCGTTGATGAAAACATTTACAGCAAGTTTGGAAATGAATTCCGTTTGATGCCTTTCGGCACCCTGTCCTCACCTGGAGGGATCAGAGACAGTTTATAACCAACTTAACTAAGCTAGCCGTGTCCAGTTCCTGTAACGGTTATTCATATATTTTGGAGAAAGGGGGAAAATTTCCCATGGGGAAATTCTCTAGACCTGGAACATATGTGAAATCCCAGTTCCTTGAAAGCATGCAGAGTTTGTACGACAAAACCCAGGATCGAAAGTTTCCCAGTATCATGACTTCTAACTCTGGGACTCAACTCTACCCTGGGGTTTATAAATCACAAGGGTTGGGTTGGAAAATAGCTTGACCCCCTCCTCTCTGTGGCAGCCCCTCAAATATTGGAACACGGCTATCCTGTCTCCCCTGGTCCTTCTCTTCACTAGACATATCACTAAACGGTCATAAGTCACTTTTTTCGAGTGCCGTTGTAACTTCGGTCACTAAATGAACTGTTTTATGCCAAGGACTGCCTATATCCCAGGTGGTTAGATTTCCTGTCTTGGGCTAACCAGGTTTTCTCCACAACCTGACCCCGTGTTGGCTCTGAGGATATTGCCACTGGTCTCTCTCTCTCTCTCTTTCTCTCTCTCTCTCTGTGTGCCTGTGTCTGATCGGTCCAAGAGAGTTTGTGTTTGAGCTATGGTGGTTCTGCCAGAGCATAATGTGTTTCTGAGCATCTCTGCACCACCGGCTTGGGAGGATTAGGGCGCACGGAGGTTCCCATTAAAGCCTAACTCTGTGATTTCAAGATCTGTGGGAGGAAAACTCATGCTCCGGTGTTTGATCTCCGGGTGATGCTGCGCACGCCGTGAGGTACGGATTGCCACGATCAGCTTGGGAGGAAAGAGAGAGAACAAAGGGCCATCCTGCAGGAGAAATGGGACCGGGGGAGATGCTACGGATATGCTTTCATCTGCTGGGTGATGTGTGTTCGGTGGAGGAAAACTTGCACACCGTCTTCTGCTTTTCATATCTGCCGGGAGGGAGGAAGGGAGGAGGAGGAGGATACAGATACAGATAGATAAAGATTAACAGAGTTGGAAGGGATCTTGTAGGTGGGTGAAATCCAGCAGGTTCTGACAAGTTCTGGAGAACCGGTAGCGGAAATTTTGAGAAGTTTGGAGAACCGGCAAATGCTACCTCTGGCTGGTCCCAGAGTGGGGAGGGAATGGAGATTTTGTGGTATCCTTTCCCTGCCACGCCCACCAAGCCGCACCATGCCCACCAAACCACGTCCACAGAACTGGTAGTAAAAAAAATTGGATTTCACCACTACTTGTAGGTCATCTATTCCAATCCCCCTCCGCCCAAGCAGGAGACCCTACACCATTTCTGACAGATGGCAGTCCAGTCTCTTCTTGGAAGCCTCCAGTGATGAAGCTCCCAGAGCTTCCAAAGGCAACTTCTGTTCCATGGGGACAGCAAAGCTGGCTGGGGAATTCTGGGAGTTGGTCCACCAGGCTTAAAGTTGTCAAGGTTGAAGAACCCTGCTGTAAAGGAATCCCTTGCCATTTTGAGATTCATGAAAAGCGTAGTGTCAACCCAAACATGTGGGCTTTGCTTCATTCAGTCTGACTTCACTATGTCTGGATTTAGGCTTTGATCTTATCTTTTGTCCCATGCATGTGGATTCAGCATGGAGCATTGAAAGACGTCGTTTTTGTTTGGAGGCTAAATGGGCAGAAAGTATCTTACCAAAGTTTATATCTGCTTGATTCGTATAAACAAACATTTCAAGGCTACTTTTAAAAGGCTAAAAAATCTGTAGAGATTGTCAGTCATCCATCCGGGTCATGGTTGTCCCAAAGGTGCTTTATTTTTTCAGGAGGCAAGTGGATTTTCTTGTTTTTTTTTCTTTTGAAGACGTTTTGCTTCTCATCCAAAAAGCTTCTTCAGCTCTGACTGGATGGTGGGGAAGGGAAGGATTGATATTCCTTGCAGACAGCTGGTCATTTGCATCCTTTTAGAGGGTCGTTGAAGCACTTGGAGGTTTACCTGTGTCCTCAGGGTCCCACCTGAGTGATGCTCCTGGTTCCTGTAGTCTGCAGTTTTTTCCCCCTCTTGAAATCCATTCCTACTCCCACACCATTCAAAGGGTGTGCATCCCAAATTGTATAGCTAAAAGTCTGTAGAGATTCTCAGTCATCCATCCAGGTTATGGTTGCTCCAAAGGTGCTTTTTTTTCAGGAGGCAACTGGAAATTCTTGTTTTTACTTTGAAGACATTTCACTTCTCATCCAAGAAGCTAGAATAGAATAGAATAGAATAGAATAGAATAGAATAGAATAGAATAGAATAGAATAGAATAGAATAGAATAGAATAGAATAGAATAGAATAACAGAGTTGGAAGGGACCTTGGAGGTAGAGTAGAGTAGAGTAGAGTAGAGTAGAGTAGGAATAGAATAGAATAGAATAGAATAGAATAGAATAGAATAGAATAGAATAGAATAGAATAGAATAGAATAGAATAGAATAGAATAGAATAGAATAGAATAGAATAGAATAACAGAGTTGGAAGGGACCTTGGAGGTAGAGTAGAGTAGAGTAGAGTAGAGTAGAGTAGAGTAGAGTAGAGTAGAGTAGAGTAGAGTAAGAATAGAATAGAATAGAATAGAATAGAATAGAATAGAATAGAATAGAATAGAATAGAATAGAATAGAATTCTTTATTGGCCAAGTGTGATTGGACACAAGGAATTTGTCTTTGGTGCATATGCTCTCAGTGTACATAAAAAGACGATACATTCGTCAAGAATCATAAGGTACAACACTTAATGATACAGTAGTCATGGGGTACAAATAAGCTCTACTCCAACCTACTTCTACTCTACTTCTACTCCAACCCCCTGCTTAAGCAGGAAACCCTACACCACTTCAGACAAATGGTTATCTCCTTCAGCTCTGACAAGATAGTGGGATAGCCTTTGAACAGGATAGCCTTTTAAAAAGGCTACTTTTAAGATCTTTTGAAGCCATTCTTTTAATTTGCAAGGGATGGGATTTTTTTGTTTGTTTGTTTCGAATAGTCAGATTGCTAGATAAGTTTTTTTTTTTCCCCTCCTTTGAAGTTCAAGCTGCAGGGCAAAACGTCTGAATGGGACCGAATTGTGGGGTTGTTTGTCTGTTTTGTTTTAATCTTGCAATTTCACTGCATCATATGCACATTGACTTTGCATATGGCTGAACGTAGGCGAGGCCGTTTTGGGGGTATTTATTTCCATAACGAAGTCAAGTTTAAAAAGTAGGAGATCACCTGAAAGAAATTCTCAAGCAGAGCAAGAAACGAGGCACATTAAAAACAAAACCAAACCCCAAGCCTCTTTTGTGGTGGAAGAAACTTTTTCAGAAACGGCAGGGCAGACTTGGAAACGGCCTTCCCTCTTTCATCTCTCTGCAATCTGATAGGGTGGGGGGTGGGGGGGAATCTGGGATGGGCGCCAGATCCTGAGCAGATTTATATTGTGGCTTATCCTTTGAACATGCAGCAAGCTTGGAGTCTCTCTCCCCTCAAAGTCATGCCGGAGTCTGAGCATGGACAGGTGGTCCATCGGCTTTGCAAATGCTTCTTGCATTCTGTGCACCGTTTCGCGGAGAAGCTTTCGGTCAGCCGATAAATCTGAAGTAATCCCACGAGGGTCTTCTGAGACCTGCTAAACAATGTGGCACTCTAAAGGCCACGCCCCCGCCCCTTCAAGCAAAAGATAATTATTAATGCCAATAATCCCCTCTAACAAATGTGTTTAGGGGAAAGCGTTCATTAGATCTCAGAGAGACTTTCAAAGGGTTTAGCTTAATAGCACTCGCATTTAGACTTATATACCGCTTCACAGTGCTTTACAGTCCTCTCTAAGCAGTTTACAGAGTCAGCCTATTGCCCCCCCCAACAATCTGGGTCCTCATTTTACCCACCTCGGAAGGATTCGAAGGCTCAGTCAACCTTGAGCCAGTCAGGATCGAACTGCTGGCTGTGGGCAGAGTCTGACATATTGCATTCTAACCATTGTACCAACAAAGGAAGGAAAGGAAGGAAGGAAGGAAGGAAGGAAGGAAGGAAGGAAGGAAGGAATAATAGCAATAGCACTTAGACTTATATACCACTTTACAGTGCTTTACAACCCTTTCTAACCGGTTTACAGAGTCAGCCTATTGCTCCTAACAATCTGGCTCCTCATTTTACCAACCTCGGAAGAATGGAAGGCTGAGTCAACCTTGAGCCGCTCAGAATTGAACTCCTGGGGTGAGCAGTGGGTTAGCAGTACTGCATTCTAACCACTGTGCCACCACAGTGGTGGCTCAGATGTGTGGACCAGGCCACCTTCTCTCTTAGGCTGACTTGCAATCTCGGGGGGCACCAATGGATGTCTTCTTTGGGGTCCAATAACCTCTCTGGACTGTTGGATTTTTATTTGGGAGGCAGGAAGAGACCCTGTGACTTCTAGCATCATCTTTATTTACAATCCAGAGTCTGTAGATGTTCTAAATCACAAGTGGGCAACTATGACCTTTTATGTCCAAGTGACTATGGCGCAGGAATTCTGGGAGTTGAAAACCACAGGTCATGAAGGGGCCAAAGTTGCGCACCCCTATTCTAAATGCTTCCAGTTCACAGCTTTGTTGAGAAGGATGTCCACTTGCCCAGAGTTGGGAGGGAAAACTTCCTTGAGGAGAAATGTGAGTACCAACCTCCCAACATATTTTGTGGGCATTTTGTGCCTGACTGTGACCCAAAAGCAGCCATCTGGGAATAGCCAAGCTCCCTTCCTCAAACGATAGTCGTTTTGTGTTCATCCCAGGAGATGTTTTCCAAACTCCATGTGTGCCCAGAGTGGACAAATCTTGTAGAGCATGGTTGTCTTTGGAGAAAAGCCAGGATAAAATTTAACTATCTGAAGAGCCAAGCCAAGATTTGAAATCAGACAAAAAATCCAGCAACATTCTTAGGTCAGCTCCAAAGGCACAAATAAACATTTTGTGACCTCCTACCAGGCAAGGTGTACAGAAGATTAGGTAGATCAGAAGCAGGAGATAAAGGAAATGATTTGTCTTGACGTTGGCATCTATTGAGTTAGAAGGTTAGAAAGCTGGAATTATCTGCAGATGTTGCAATCAAGACGCTTCGTGATGCTAGAATAGCTTCAGAAGATCTCTAGGATTATAGGCATTAAAAAAAACCATTGTGGCTTAATTAACATGTCAATGTTGGTTTAGATAGATATATAGAATTCTTTATTTGCCAAGTATGATTGGACACACAAGGAATTTGTCTTTGGTGCATATGCTCTCAGTGAACATAAAAAGAAAAGATACGTTCATCAAGAATCATAAGGTACAACACTTAATGATAGTCATAGGGTACAAACAAGCAATCAAATCATACTAGGAAACAATCAATATAAATCGTAAGGATACAAGCAACAAGTTACAGTCATGCAGTCATAAGTGGGAGGAGATAGGTGATAGGAATGATGAGAAGATTAATAGTAATAGTAATGCAGACTTAGTGAATAGCTTGAAAGTGTTGAGGGAATTATTTGTTAAGCAGAGTGATGGCGTTCGGGAAAAAACTGTTCTTGTGTCTAGTTGTTCTGGTGTGCAGTGCTCTATAGCACCGTTTTGAGGGTAGGAGTTGAAACAATTTATGTCCAGGATGTGAAGGGTCTGTAAATATTTTCACAGCCCTGTTTTTGACTCGTGTGGTAGACAGATCCTCAATGGAAGGCAGGTTGGTAGCCATTGTTTTTTCTGCAATTCTAACTATCCTCTGAAGTCTGTGTCTGTCTTGTTGGGTTGCAGAGCCAAACCAGACAGTTATGGAGGTGCAGATAACAGACTCAATAATTCCTCTGTAGAACTGGCTCAGCAGCTCCTTGGGCAGTTTGAGCTTCCTGAGTTGATGCAGAAAGAACATTCTTTGTTGTGCTTTTTTGATGAAGATTTTGATGTTGGGTGTCCAACATTTAGGTCTTGAGATATGGTAGAACCTAGAAATTTGAAGGTCTCTACTGTTGATACTGTGTTGTCTAGTATTGTGAGAGGTAGTAGTATGGGAGGGTTTCTCCCGAAGTCCGCCACCATTTAGCACAATGTCTGAAATAACTCAACGTGCTCTTATTCTTAATGACTTATCAGCTAGTTTTCATTGTCTAGAATGATTTTCTGGTTTGCACAACTTAAGTGTTCTCCTAGATCAGTGTTTCTCAACCTTGGAAGCTTGAAGATGGGTGGACTTCAATTCCCAGAATCCCCCAGCCAGCGCTGCTGGCTGGGGGATTCTGGGAGTTGACGTCCACCCATCTTCAAGCTACCAAAGTTGAGAAACACTGTCCTAGATCCAGGAGTTTTGGAACAGAAGGTGTCACCGGTGTTCTCCGTCTTGTGTTTGGGGTGGCTTATTTTTTTAGGATGAAGAGGGATATTGTTGGAAGTTACTCAATGGACCAGGCCACAGGTGATCTCGGAGCCAATGTGGTTCAAATGAACTCTCCCACCCTTTCATGAGTGCGTCCTGCCTGGACAATGTTTTGCTAACTTCAAAGGGCTTTTGAGGCTGCTGGCTCTGAGATTTTTTTGTTCAGCTCATGAACCGTGTGTGATTTGGTGGAGGTATGTGATGTTTTTCTTTAAACAGCCCTTGCCCTACGTCGAGATGAACTTGATTTCTCTCACGCTCCAAAGTTTCTAAACACAAAGGTATAATGTAAGGTCAGGCTTTGCCCGCCTTAAACTTTTTTTTTTTTAAGAGAAAGGTTTATGATGCACTTCAAAGAGAGGAACGGTTTATAAAGGGTAGAAATAGGAAGAAGGAGGATCTCTTTCCCCCTTTCTCCAAGCCCCTCTTTTCATTCCCGCCATACTTAAAGAATTCTCAAGTTGGAGAGCAAATGGACTTTTCCTTGCCAGCTATTCACAGATGGAAACGGTTCATGTTTTGATTTAGTTTCTTTCATCAGGGTTTAAACTCCAGCTAGCTAGATTTTGTTTGGAGCAAATTACAGGCAGGGAGGGAGTAAACGGGGAAAATGGTGTGGCTTCTATTCTTTCATTAGGATTTGAACCGTCAAAGTAGTGTCGGAATAAAACGCTAGTCTACGTTCAGATTGGGTTATCCAAAGGAAATCTAGACTAGACCAGAATAGAATAGATTGGATAACCATTTCTCTGAAATGGTATAACGTTTAGGTTTCCTGCCTAAGCATGGGGTTCGACTAGAAGACCTCCAAGATTCCTTCCAACTCTGTCCTGTCCTGTCCTGTCCTGTCCTACCCTACCCTACCCTACCCTACCCTACCCTACTCTATTCTATTCTATTCTATTCTATTCTATTCTATTCTATTCTATTCTATTCTATTCTATTCTATTCTATTCTTTCCACTCCACTCCACTCCACTCCTATTCTGCGTTCTATTCTATTCTATTCTATTCTATTCTATTCTATTCTATTCTATTCTATTCTATTCCATTCCATTCCATTCCATTCCATTCCATTCCACTCCACTCCACTCCACTCCACTCCACTCCACTCCTATTCTGCATTCTATTCTATTCTATTCTATTCTATTCTATTCTATTCTATTCTATTCCATTCCATTCCATTCCATTCCATTCCATTCCACTCCACTCCACTCCACTCCACTCCACTCCACTCCATCGTTTTTCCCCCTTGTTTGCAAGGACGGTGTTTTTATATTTTCCTCCAGCAGTTTTTCTGATAAACTGTTGTTTATCTTTTCTGTCTTCAGTGAGGGATCAGTCTCAGTTGCATTTGGATTTTGTTGATTTTATCATGTCTCAATTCTGCGGTGCTCCCAAGGCATCACATACGGTGAACGTGACTGGTTCAGAAATCGTGTCAAAAAAAGGAAAAAAAAATAGAAAAAGGAAACTCAGGACTATAATCATGATGCTGGACATAAGGAATTCAAACATTGGAGGAGCTTTGTTGGACTTTCTATCTAGAATGTTTGCTTCTTGGAAATGGCAGCTAACACGTAAACCGAGACTGTAGGAATTATTTGGTTGCGTACAGATAGTCCTCGACGTACGACCATAATTGAGCCCAGAATTAAAGTTGTAAGGCATATGGTAGTTGTTAAGTGGATCGCCTTGGGACGGTACCCGATTTTATGACCTTTCTGAGGCAAATGTCACAACCATTAAGCAAACACAAACATCAAACAAACCAGTGGTGGAATTCAAATTTTTTTACCACCATTTCTGTGGGCGTGGCTTGATGGGCGTGGCTTGGTGGGTATGGCAGTGGAAGGATATTGCAAAATGTCCATTCCCACCCCACTCCAGGGGAAGGATATTGCAAATTCTCCATTCCCTCCCCACTCCAGGGGAAGGATACTGCAAAATCCCCATTCCCTCCCCACTCCTGGAGGAAGGATACTTCAAAATTTCCATTCCCTCCTCACTCCTGGAGGAAGGATACTGCAAAATCCCCATTCCCACCCCAATCCAGGGGAAGGATATTGCAAACTCTCCATTCCCACCCCACTCCAGGGGAAGGATACTGCAAAATCCCCATTCCCACCCCAATCCAGGGGAAGGATATTGCAAAATCTCCATTCCCTCCCCACTCCAGGGGAAGGATACTGCAAAATCCCCATTCCCTCCCCACTCCAGGGGAAGGATACTGCAAAATCTCCATTCCCTCCCCACTCCAGGGGAAGGATACTGCAAAATCTCCATTCCCTCCCCACTCCTGGAGGAAGGATACTGCAAAATCCCCATTCCCACCCCAATCCAGGGGAAGGATATTGCAAAATCTCCATTCCCTCCCCACTCCAGGGGAAGGATACTGCAAAATCCCCATTCCCTCCCCACTCCAGGGGAAGGATACTGCAAAATCTCCATTCCCTCCCCACTCCAGGGGAAGGATACTGCAAAATCTCCATTCCCTCCCCACTCCTGGAGGAAGGATACTGCAAAATCCCCATTCCCACCCCAATCCAGGGGAAGGATATTGCAAAACCTCCATTCCCACCCCACTCTGGGGCCAGCCAGAGGAGGTATTTGCCAGTTCTCCAAACTACTCAAAATTTCCCCTACCGGTTCTCCAGAACCAGTCAGAACCTGCTGAATAGCACCACTGAAGCAAACCCATTTTCATTAATGGCTGTTTTTTTTTTTTTTTTGCCAGAAATTGGAAGTTAAAAGGCAGGAAATCCGCAAAAGACACTAAAAATCGCTGTTGTGTGACCACAGCATGCTGTGAACAGTCATAAATGTGAGCCTTCCAAAATCTGATCACATGACTCTGGGTGGGCTGGCTCTCGGAACGTTGAAAACGGGTCGTAAATAAGCTGGAGAGGTTCGTCATAACTTTGAACCGGTTGTTAAATGAGGAATAGCTGTACCTTGTTCTAGATTTAGAGAATCGGGCCGTTTTGATCCTTTTAAAGCTGGGATGGGGAATGTTGTTATTGCCCCGATGTTGCAAAACTCAACTTTTAACTATCCTGGGTTATCCAGGCCGTTGGGGAAAGGGATCCAGGAAGCTATATGCTTTTGAAGTTTCCTTTAAAAAAAAATTCCCTCTCTTTTGCCCTAGAAATCTCGCCCTAAAGGTTAAGAGACAGAATTGTTAGGTTCCCATGGAGCCTCCAAAGTTTTAAAAACCCGTCTTGAAAATAACCAAATGACCTCCGGAAAGTTATTCTTGGCAGCTGGGAGTTTTTAACTTGTTGACTTGCCTTAAGTGAAATGTGTGTCAAAATGTTTACAAAAGAATTCAAATGGGAGGCTCTGTATATGTGTTTTTGTGTGTTTGTGTGTGTAGTTTTTGGATTTAAGCTGGGCTTTAGAATGGAGAGGCTTTATCGTCAGAAGAACTGGGGTGGGCAGGGGTCCACAGGGGGTCTCTCTTTGTGTTGTCTGGATAAGAGGCACTTCGAGTCTTCTCCAGAGGCTGCAAAAAGTGTCACCAGGGTAGGGTGAGACTGAAGAGGCCTTCCTTACTCGGAAGCCAGTTTAAATTCTTCATGGACCCCTGTTTGTTCCCTGAATTTATTCAATGTATTTTTAGTTTAGTTTAGTTTTAGTATTATTTGATTTGTATACCGCCCTACTCCCGAAGGACTCAGGGCGGTGAACAGCCAACAATAAAATACATAAATACACAAAATTTAAAAACCCGATAAAATCAAATTAAATTATTTGGCCCGGACAAATTAAAATACCCCAATAATTTAAAAACAGATTAAAATTTACATATTTAAAAAGGGAAGAGATTAGGCCAAGCCCGCTTGATGGAATAAAAAGGTCTTCACAGCACGGCGGAAGGAGCGCAGATCCGGGATCCTCCGTATCTCCGGGGGGAGCTCATTCCAGATGGTAGGTGCCCCCACAGAGAAGGCTCTCCCCCTGGGGGCCGCCAGTCGACACTGTTTGGCTGACGGCACCCGGAGGAGTCCCTCTCTATGAGAGCGTACTGGCCGGTGGGAGGCTATTGGTGGTAGTAGGCGGTCCCGTAAATTTTTGTGCCCTGGCTGCTTCTAACCTTAGTTGCAAGCAGAGTTGGCTGCTTTGAGGCAGCCTTAGCCATCGCTGTCTCCCAGGAAAATTTATAGGAATGGTTGTAGGTGCGATGGGCTCATTTGTTGAATGGGTTTTAACAATTCTTTGGGAGTAGCTTAATTGGAATACGGACCTGTAATGCAGAATGGCCTGTTAACTTACAATACACAGGATCTAAAACCAAACAGATTCAATTTGTAACTTTTCTCCTATTATTTTAAAAAACAGAACCATTTCTTTTAAATTAAGAAAACAAGCTTGACCTGGTTTGGAAAGTTTTAATACCCAGAATAATAATTAAAAAATCTCCATGATTAATTGATTCCTTCCTTCCTTCCTTCCTTCCTTCCTTCCTTCCTTCCTTCCTTCCTTCCTTCCTTCCTTCTTTCTTTCTTTCTTTCTTTCTTTCTTTCTTTCTTTCTTTCTTTCTTTCTTTCCAAATGTATCTTTTCTTTTATGTACGCCGAGAGTGTATACACCAAGACAAATTCCTTGTGTGTCCAATCACACTTGGCCAATAAAGAATTCTATTCTATTCTATTCTATTCTATTCTATTCTATTCTATTCTATTCTATTCTATTCTATTCTATTCTATTCTATTCTATTCTATTCTATTCTATTCTATTCTTTCTCTCTCTCCCTCCTTCCTTCCTTACTTTCCCTTCCCTTCCCTTCCTTTTTTTTCTTTTCTTTCTCTTCTTTCTCTTCTTCCATTATTCAAAGCTTAAGAGAATTAAGGCCGTTTCCTTCTGTCTGAAAAGGAGTTAATAGCATCGTTAAGCCCTTTAAATACATAAATAAAGACAACTTCTCTGATGAATATTGGATTATAGAGATGAAGTTTATATTCCGAGCGTTGGGTGGTAGCCGTTTCTCTCCCCCTCCAGAAAAAAGACCCAAAGAATCTGACTGCAGTAATCATGAGCTGTTTCTACTGCTCCTCCCTTCGTGAAGATTAATGCAGATCTCTTTGCTTATTAAGCCCTGCCAAGGGATTCATTTTTCTTAGCTTCTTAGATGGTGCCAGATTTTTTTTTCTTTTTGTATTTTTTTCTCTCTCTCCTTTTGGACAGTTCCCTCTTTAAGTACAAGTATCTTGGAATAAAGTCTCATCTTTCGCCTCTCGTCACGTCCCGTAGCCTCGCTTGTCCCAGAGCTGATGTCTTTCCAATTGGTCAACGTTCAAACCCTTCTAATCTTTCCCCAACAAGGCCGGTGCTGGTTAAGGATTAGCAAAACTCAAGACGTGCACATCCGGAAGGCATTAGATGGGGAGAGGGGGAGTGACTTCACTTAGCCCCTTCTAATCCTGGGTGGGAAGGTTGGCGGATGCGTTGCCTACGATGTTGAGGGGTTCGTTATGTAAATGCTAGTTGCCTTTTCCCAAGGACTTTCCAGCAATGTAGGATGTCTTGCTTTGGTTTCAGGAAATGCTCTAGAACAGGGGTCTCCAACCTTGGCAACTTTAAGCCCGCCAGGCTTAAAGTTGCTAAAGTTGGAGACCCCTGCTCTAGAAGCCATCAGAGACAGTAGACTGCCCAGCTTGTTTGAGTTTGGATGAAGGACAGTGAAGAAATATCTATGTCTACATCAGGAATGATGAAGAGAGGAAGGGTTGGGAGACCTAAGATGTTTCTTTCAAAGGGTTATGCGCTCTTCTTTAATTGCAGGGGGCTTTGAAGGATGGTCCAGGACAATGAGCAAAGGGGTGGCCTAGCCTTTGAGAAGAATGTAAGGGTAATCTTGGCATCCTACAGAGAAGGAAACAGTGATCCATAAGGGAGAGCTTTGAGTAGACATGGATTCTGATTGTTGGCCTTCCTTTAGCAACTGGTTGTGTGTGTTGCCGATGCCATTGTGTGTGTGGTTTTTTTAAAAACTTTTCTTGCATAACCTATGAAGCAGAGAATATTTCACTCACTCAATCAATCAATCAATCAGAATAGAGCTGGAAGAGACCTTGGAAGTCTTCTAATCCAGGGGTCACCAACCTTTCGGACCTCAGGGATCACTAAATTTATAATTTTCAATCCCACGGACCACTAATATGATTTTTTTAAAAAATGATAAACAGTATTTAGTGCAATGTAAAAAATGCAAATCATTTTTCTGCGGACCAGAGTCTTCTTCATCCTAAATTTGTTGACTTGGACTTAAAAGCCTCGGAGGTGTTCCTTAAATTACAAGTGTCCTTGGCCCTTGCAGTTGTAAGGAAGAACTTCTACAAACCCTGTCATCTCAGGGGTGGGGTTTTATTTTTGGTACAAGAGACAATCCTGCTGTTTACACAGAGGTCGCCTAGATTTACACATCCACAGAGAAATAATTTCCATATAACACTTTATCAGACCGCAGGCTGAGATCATCTGTCTTAATAAGAAGAAGATCCTGTCCATTTGTCTTGGCAAGGGCTTATTTTGAGATTCCTATTCATTGATGAATAATTTTCTGAATGAAGAAGGGGGGGGGGAAATGGCCTTGGGTGTACGTATGTTCCCATTCTCCTTGGAGGATATGCAATGAAGAAAACGTTTGGTGACACCCTGTTGCCATCTCAGTAACATCTCAATTCCTATATGTATTTTCTTGAACCCATATTAGTACTGTGTGGGCACGGATCTTTTAAGGAGCAGTTGTGAGCTGCACAGTGAGTATCACATGAAATCAGAGACACTTTTTCAGCTCAGGATCCAACTACTGAATATCTCTCATATAGAGTTAATTCAGTGTAATGGTTAAGGTGTTGGTCTAGAAACTAGGAGATAGTGAGTCCTAGTCCCACCTTGGACATGAAAGCTAGCTGCGTGACTTTGGACCAATCACTAGGAGACTGAATTCTAGTCCCGTCTGAGCCATGAAAACTGGCTGGGTGGCTTTGGGACAATCACCAGGAGACTGGGAATTCTAGTCCTGCCTGAGCCATGAAAATTGGCTGGGTGACTTTAGGCCAATCACCAGGAGATGAAGAGTTCTAGTCCCGCCTGAGCCATGAAAACTGGCTGGGTGACTTTGGGACAATCACCAGGAGACTGGGAATTCTAGTCCCGCCTGAGCCATGAAAACTGGCTGGGTGACTTTGGGACAATCACCAGGAGACTGGGAGTTCTAGTTCTGTCTAAGCCATGAAAGCTACCTGGGTGACTTTAGGCCAATCACCAGGAGATGATGAATTCTAGTCTCTCTCCCTCCCTCCCTCCCCTCTCTCTTCTCTCAGCCCAATCCACCTCACAGGGTTATTTTGGGGGAAATAGGAAGAGGAAGGAGTATTATTTATGTTCACCGTCCTTAGTTACCTATAAACTAATAAAGGCAGGATAAAAATCTAATAAATAAAAAAAATGTAGCTTGAATTCTTTTGATGAACTCAGAAGGACATCCGGGGACAAAACCTATTTGGCCTTTTTTCCTATTGGACAAGGTGGAAGGCTGGAAAGCGTCCCCCACCATCCTAACAGCCTCCTTCCCATCACATCGTAAATCAAATAACCCCATCACTTCCCAAAAATAAATAAATCTTCAAGCTCTGCGGATACAAGAGAGAAAAAGAACAGTTTTTTTAGACCCTACAAGGATAATTTTGGAGTAACGTTAAGTTGGAAATAGACACAGAGAGAACGTAGCTCCTCCTTAGAGCATCCTGAAATATTTGTAGCACGCGCATGGCGAAGCTTGGGATATTTTTGAGTCGGGCCTTGTGAAAGATTGTTTGGTTTCCATTTCTGCCGAGTGCGTGCATTTAAAGACGACTTTAAACAAAGCCACGGAAATGAGAGATGACACAGAAGGGAGGAGAGGTTTGCATTGTCTTCTCAGCCTCTTTGTTCTTGCAAAAATTTTGGCAAAAAGTTATTTTTGTCCCGTGGAACAAGCTATCGCTTTGACCCCGAGAGAGAGAGCTGACCCTTCCTTCTTTCCTTCCCCCAACTCTCTTTCACGACTCACAAAGGGCCAGGAAAACAGCTGCACAAATGCTTTGTGTGATACTCATTAGTGGAATTTCCCCCCTCCCCACACCTCTCTTTCCGATAAGAGCTTTTGCTCAAGAAGTGGAGGGTTGTTTCCCTCTCCCTCCCCCAAAAAATGTTTTTTTTGCAAAGGGATGCAATTGTGCACATGAGTCCATGCAACCGCTTTACGATTCTGTTGCTTTCGGTTATTTGCCGCTGTTGGAAAATGAAGATTTTTGCAATATCCTTCCCCCAGGAGTGGGGAGGGAATGGGGATTTTGCAATATCCTTCCCCCAGGAGTAGGGAGGGAATGGGGATTTTGCAGTATCCTTCCCCTGCCACGCCCACCAAGCCACACCACACCACACCAAGCCACGCCCACCAAGCCATGCCCACAGAACCGGTAGTAGAAAAAATTGGCTTTCATCACTGGGTAAATCTCACTAAACAACTGTCTCACTTAGCAAGAAAAATTTGGAGCCCGATTGTGATTATAGGTCAAGGACTATTTGTATCTCCAAAGCACGCTATCATCTTCCTCTCCATCGGTTCTAATCTTTGTGGTTGTTATTATTATCATTTATCAGTATTATTGGAAGAGCCGAGGTGGCGCAGTGGTTAGAGTGCAATACTGCAGCTACTTCAGCTGACTGCTAGTTCAGCAGATCAGCGCATCAAATCTCACCGGCTCAAGGTTGACTCAGCCTTCCATCCTTCCGAGGTGGGTAAAATGAGGACCCAGATTGTTAGGGGGCAATATGCTATTTAGTATACTGTCTTTGGTGTAAGCCGCCCAGAGTCCTCAGAGAGTGGGCAGCATAGAAATATGACTAAATAATAAAAATAATAAATAATAATAAAATTACCAAATTGATTTGTTGCCGATGATGATCGTGCATGATCATTTTGGTTCTGTGCGTTTTTTTAAAAGGTAACGATTAAAAAAAAACCAAAACCCTGCCCTTCTTTGAAACTTTTCCATGTTTTTGTTTTATTTGAGTTTCTTTTTCCCCTTCGGTCTCCTTTTGATTGAAGGCCCCGTAAAGGGCTTGAAATAAATGGAGCATTGATAAAATTCTATCCCGCAAGCTCTTTTTTTTTTATTTTTATTTTTTTGTTCTTAGAACGACACGAATCCTACACCGGTTGTCCTCTGCCTCCCCTCCCACTTTTCAGTAACCCAGAAATACGCCAGCGCTTTATAAAACGGGCCTCTGTGTGAAGGGAACAGCCCAACATTGACTGTTTGTGAATCATGGAGCCGAGGCTTTGATATTTACAATTTTTGCTCCAACTTTGCTTTGGGAGGTTGAAGCCGTGGGGGACCTTATTAAAATGATAGATAATGGATAAATTTCATATTCAAAGGGAAAGAGGTGAGCGAAAGAGGGATTGTGGGCGTCTGTCCCATCTAGTCCTCCTATCTAGCTTCTCCTTTTTAGCTATCATCAAAAGACGGTTCAGAGATTTGACTTCCGAAGCAACATTACCATACAGGGTAGTTCTCGACTTATGGCCACAACTGAGCCCAACATTTCTATCGCTAAGCGCTGACAGTTGTTCAGTGAGTTTTGCCCCGTTCTATGGACCTTTCTTGCCGGCGTTGTTAAGTGAATTGCTGCAATGACACGGTTGTTAATTGAATCTGGCTTCTCCGTTGACTTTGCTCGTCAGGAGGTTGCCAAAGGGGATCCCACGACTCCTGGCGTCATCATCTCTTTTTAACCGCCCCGTAATCCCTTGCGGGGTGGAGTCTGGGCAACTGAATGGAGCTGAGTGTTTACTGGCTGGATGCCCTTCCTGTCGTCAATGAGGAGCTTTGTTGGGCAGCTATATTCTCATTGTGCCCAGGGAGAGAAATATCTGCCTCTATACCTAGGATCGAACTCACAGCCTCCTGATTGTGAGGCGAGAGCTCCACCTCTCGGCCACCGCACCACTCCATCCCATGCCCCTGTAGCTGTCATAAATAGGAGTCAGATGCCAAGCATCTGGATTTTGATCATGTGACTGTGAGAGATGCCGCAATGGTCATAAGTGTGAAAATGGTCATAGTCGCTTTCCCCCCCCCCCCGTGTAGCTTTGAACAGTCATTCAATGAACTCTTACATAAGTCAAGGACTACCTATATAAATAATTAATTCTGCAAATTGGTTTGGGGACTGGGAGAAGTAATTGCGTTGGCCCCTGTCTTAATGCCATCTGTCTGAATCATAATGTTTATGGGTCTTTGTCCTTCCTGCCCCCATCACTTGTAGGGTGAAAATGGTCAGCCTTGCCATATGGTGAACATTTGGCTTCTCCAAGTGGAGAGGGCAGGCTACTAAAACTTGGGACTGGCCAGAGTTGATCGTAAATTAAAGTTGGAGTGGAATGAGAATTAGGGAGTCCTTGATGTTTTATAGATGGTACCTTCCACCAGTGAGGCTTGCTAAGATGTTCCCAAACTCAACACCGATTTGTTGGAAATGCAAGAAATCATACGGGACATATTATCATCTATGGTGGACTTGTGTGACAGCAAAAAAAGTACTGGACTAAAATTAAAAAGTGGCTTGAAGAGATAACATATAGACTGGAAACTGGAATTATTTTTATTGGGCATACCCACAAGGAATTATAATAAAGAAATACAATATCTCATTCTACATATTATCACTGCAGCTAGGATAACCTATGCACAAAATTGGAAAAATCACATCATACCAAAAGATGAAGAGGTGATAAGGAAAATTTTGGACTGTGCGGAGATGGATAAATTGAGGAAAGAAATAAAAGGAAAAGATGAAACAGAATATTACTTAATATGGGGAAAATGGTACAAATGGTTAGAGGACAGGAATAACAAACAAGAAAACACATAACAGAGATGATCTAGAAATCAGGAAGAATCAACAAAATGATATTAAAAAATCATTTTAAATAATATATGTAAAGTAACATGGATATAATAGTATGTATAATAAGTGAAGAGTAGTATATATAATATATGAGTAATAAGGGAATCATAAAAATAAATATGTGAATATGTAGGAGGGGAAAAACATAAACTCTGGATATATGCCGATATGAAACTGTTGTAAAATGGAAATTTTTCCTTTGCTTTTGTTTTTAAAGAAAAAAATAATAAAAAAAATTTTTTTAAAAAAGAGAGAATTAGGGAGTCCTTGATTTACAACTGTTATTGGGACTACCGGAATGTTAGTAGTTGTAAGTCAAGGCACCAGGTAACCAAACCTGATTTCTTTTTACTGTTTTATGGCAGTTGTTAAATGGAAACTATGGACGTGGTGGGATGGGAGAAGACGGAACATTTTACGATGGCCAGAAGTGCCTTTACACCCGGGGTGAAATGCTTCCGGTTCGGACCGGATCGCCTGATCCAGTAGCGATGGCGGTGGGTGGTTCGGAGAACCGGTAGCAAAAATCCCTGCCCCCCCACCCCCATGTCCAGCTGAGCCGTGCGATCATCAGAGGCTTTTTAAAAACTTTTAAAAGCATTTTTTCTACAACCTCTTTGGCTGAAAAAATGCTTTTAAAAGTAAAAAAAAAAAAAAGCCTCTGATGATTGTGCAGCTCAGCTGGGATTGTCAGAGGCTTCTGAAAGCATTTTTTCTGCAACCTCTTCGGCTGAAGAAGTTGTAGAAAAAAATGCTTTTAAAAGCCTCTGACGATCCCAGCTGAGTTGCCTGATTGTCAGAGGCTTTTAAAATCCTCTTAAGGTTGTAGAAAAAATGCTTTCAAGAGTAAAAAAAAAAAAGTCACATTACCCCCACCACCAAGCTACGCCCACAGAACTGGTAGTAACAAATTTTACATTTCACCACTGCTTTACACGCTGTAAGAAAGCTGCCCTTTCAAAAGCTGTTGTAACTTTTCAACGGTCATTAAACGACCAATCTAAGTTGAGAACTACCTGTAATCAAGATTTGTGCCTTGTGTCTTTGATGCAGGCTATGGAGGATCAGTAAGATGCATCTCTGACTCTGGGAAAACAGTTTTCACCCTTTTCAGGATTTTTGCATTAAGGATTTTTTTTGTGTATTTAAGCTTTTTTTTTAAAAAAAAAAAACTCTTGAAACAAATGGTCTCCATGTGGAGTGTAACTTAAGAACACCCAAGTTTTAAACTTCCTTTTTCGCAGAATTTATGGAAGCCAGAGTAATTCTACCCTTTTGCTTTTGGGGAGTTGGAGGGTTTGGGGGGTGGGGGGGGACCATGCTAAGATCTGTTTCAAGATATTTAAGGAAAACAGCAAAGCAAATTTAAAAGCATAAATCCTGAATTTTTCACAGCTTGATTTAATGTAGCTACCATATGTCTTAAATGCAGCACTAACTTCTGAACTCAGTATTTCTTTGGAGAGCGGTAAACGTGTTTCTTCATGACACCAAGTAGTACTTTCCTTGCCAAGAGGCATATTCAAAGATTTATTCAGTTTTCCCTTGCCCTCCTCTCCTTGTTTCTCCATCCCCACCATACAATTTCAGGTTCGAGGCCAGCATGCGTGACTGGAAAATGCTTTTATGGTTAGGCAGGTGGACTCAACGTAAAATCCACTTAAAGCCTTTACAAGATCTTTGTAGGGCCTTATTTGAGTCCAACGTTTGTGCAGATCACTCCTGAAAAAAAAAAAAACTATGGTTCTCCACTTACGACAGTTCATTTAGGGACTGTTCAAAGTTACAACATTGAAAAAACTGACTTATGACCGTTTTTCTCACTTGCGACCGTTGTAGCAGCCCTGGGATTACGTGAACAAAATTCAGACACTTGGCAGCTGTCTCATACTTATGACGGTCGCAGCGTCCCAGGGGTGTCACGCGATCCCCCTTTTGCAACTTTCTGACAAGCAAAGATAACGGGGAAGCCGGATTCACTTAACAAGCAAGTTACTCACTGAAGGATCGCAGCAAGACACAATTTGCCTTGCAAAATTTGCAACAACTGTGACCAAAAAAAAAAAAAGGTTGTAAAAAGGAGCAAAACTGACTTAACAACTGTCTCACTTAGCAACAGAGATTTTGGGGATCAATTGTGGTCGTGAGTCGTGGACTACCTGTATAGTAGTTTGGCTTTGGAAGTCAAACCTCTGAACCATCTTTTGATGGTAGTTAATTTAGTAAGTCGGGTGTGGATGGGATACAGAACTTTGAATAATCAGTGTTCCACTGGACATCTGGAACCCAGTTGGGCATCTAGAACCCAACTGGGCATCTAGAACCCAACTGGGCATCTAGAACCCAAGTGGACACCTAGAACCAGCCAGAAAGAATAAGGAGGAACTTGCAGGGGTTTCACTTCTTCTATATCTGAGACTCTGTCTTAACAAATGAAGAGTTCCTAACACCCAATTCAAATACTTCCTTTTTTAAAAAAAAGAAGAAGAAAAGAAAAGAAATACAAAGGTGCTGAAAAGCAGATTTTCCAGAAGATAATATAAGCTCTTTTGAGATGTCTGTTGAGATGAGATTTTGTCGGCTTGAATGTTTGGATTTGGAAAGCATTTGGATTTTTTTGAACAATATTCACACGGGTCATTTGAGTTTAGAATTTCTGTCTTTCTTGATCTTTCAAGCAAACGTTGAATAAATAGTGAAAGCCATGGAAGCTCCGATACTGCCAGGCTCTTTATTCAGAAGCTTCTACTGGGAACCTCTAATATTTTTGCATGTTTTGCAGTCTTGCTGAAACCTTAATATAACTGTTCATGCAGGGATCAAATTCCCAGCAAGAGCTGGCTCCATTCGTTACCCTTTTCGGCTGGGCCATTCAGACATGCATTTTATTTCATGTAAAGAAGAAACTGCTCTTTTTTTTCCCTCTTTTTTTTTTTTTTTTTGCTTCCAAGAAAACAGCTCACACAGATTTGGGAAACCTGCCAGCTCTAAACTGTGTTTATGTATGCCTTTGCTTGTAACGTTTAACATCTGAGCCAAATTGCTGTTTCAGAAAAGCTGTTTCATGCTTCTTCTGTTACATTTACATTTTGCTTTTTTTCCCCCTTTTAAAATGAATCTTTTATTTAACAATCTCCTCTTCTTGTAGGAGGGTTTGGGAAGGCCCTGATATTTACAAAGCCTCTTGGGGGAAAGAAAAAAACACACCTTGATTTTTGATTTGAAGGCTTAAATGCAGGCGTGAAATTCAGCAGGTTCTGACAGGTTCTGGAGAACTGGTAGCGGAAATTTTGAGTAGTTAGGAGAACCGGCAAATACCACCTCTGGTATTCCAGAAATGGAGATTTTGCAATATCTTTCCACCAGGAGTGGGGTGGGAATGGAGATTTTCCAATATCCTTCCCCCACCAAGCCACGCCTACCAAGCCACACCATACCACACCATGCCCCCAAGCCACGCCCACAAAACCGGTAGTAAAAAAATTTGAATTTCATCACTGCCCTGCCCTGTCCTATACCATTTCAGACAAGCCCAGTCTCTTCTTTTCCAGGTTGAATATCCACAATTCCATGAGCACTGACAATTCCTACAGTAATTTGCATGTTGCACGTTCCTCCCGCTTTAAAACCTCAAAACAGAACCGGTAGTAAAAAAAAGTTGGATTTCACCACTGCTTAAATAGTAGTTTGGAAAAAAACCATCTGGACTAATCAGGGAAAATACATGGTAAGGTTGGACCGACAGATGAGAAGGTGAAGTTGAGAGATACCAAACCATTCCTATATTTAACAAAGCAGAGGTGAGCAGAGAGGGTTGGTTGCAACCACGGCCAATCTCTGAATCCCTAGTTTTCTCCTTACGTTCGTTGTCCCAAATCTGTGTCTTGGGTTCTTGTCATATTGAGTTGGTGAACATCTACAAGCTATTACGGAAGTTCTAAAATAAGCTTCAAAGTGGATTTGCTTCCTTTTTGGATAAACCCATGCATCTCCTTTGGAAGGTAAGAGTTGAGAGAGAATGAGTTTTATTACTCTCCTTGATTCAAAATCTTGACAGTGGTCCATTCATAGTTGTTTATGGTCATTCTCAAGTTTCATGTGTTTCCTGGTCACCAACAGTAATCTTCTACTGCTCTTGGTCATGGTGATCTTCTACTGCTGTGGGTTAGCTTTTGTCAATCGGCATACCATCTAGATAACATGGATATGAATCTCAGAATTCTTAGCAAAAACTCTGCTGGTTTTGAGTTTGAGGAGTTGATATTATGATGCCTGGAGATTGCACAGATTAGAAAATGTTGTTTTAAGGTCCTTTCCAAAAAACATTGGTGTAAAGTATTAATTTGTTGGTATGGATGAGCAGTATGTTGTAGATCAGGGCTTCCCAACTTTGGTAATTTAAAGATAAATGGACTTCAACTCCAAGAATTCTGACATCCAGATGTCTTAAGGTATCCAAGCTTGGAAAACCCTGATGTAGATGATGACCAACTTTCTTCTTTGGTTGCCCATCGGAGTGAACTAGAATGGTGGAGGAGATTTGGTCTTACTGACTTTCAGTTGGAGAAATGGTGGCTCTACAGAATGTCCTATAGAAGTGACTTGTTTACTTGGTGTGGACCTTAACTTCATTCTCTGCATTATAACCATTTCTCAGACTTAAAAGAAGAAGGACTCTCACATTTCAGATGAATGTTCCCTTGAGAAAGCTGCTTCTTCTTCTTCTTCTTCTTCTTCTTCTTCTTCTTCTTCTTCTTCTTCTTCTTCTTCTTCTTCTTCTTCTTCTTCTTCTTCTTCTTCTTCTCCTCCTCCTCCTCCTCCTCCTCCTCCTCCTCCTCCTCCTCCTCCTCCTCCTCCTTTCTCCTCTACCTCCTCCTCCATTGCTTTGCACCACCTCTCAAAGCTTATTCCAAAGGGAGCAAAACCTGTCTTAATTATGGATTCCTTGCTTCTTCCCCTTTGCCGTTGCTTCTATAAAACCTTGACTATGATTCATTAAAGCGTGTGGGATTTGGGTCTGTGCCATCTAGGTTGCTATAATTGGTTAATCTAGCTTTCATGCTTGCATTTGTGTGCAGAATTAATATTATGATTAGGCTGTGCTTTTACAAAGCAGAAAATCTCTCCCTTTCATCAAGCCATTTATCTGAGAGGGAGTTATTGTTTTTGGAAAGGCAGCTTGTCTGTTGTACCAGAAGATAATCCATTTAGCTGATCACTTTTTAACTTTTTGATGTGGGTTGCACCGCAGCTCCACTTGAAGACAGCCGCTTCTCTAATATCTGTTCAGATCTTATTACATACACCGGACTTCTTTTTATGTCAACCTTGGCTGGGTTTTTTCTTTTTGGTTCCTAGATTCATTTCTGGAGGTGGAAGTTATAAAAACATCTCTGTTGGTAACTTAATTCTTCTCCACTCTTTAATGAACTAGAGAAGCTTTTCCCAGGTGGGTGTTCTCCAGATGTTCATGGAAACTGTTGGGACCTTGGCAGAGGTGGTCTTCAGCAGGTTCTGACCAGTTCTGGACAACCAGTAGTGGAAATTTTAAGTAGTTCGGAGAACCGGTAAATACCACCTCTGAGTGGCCCCGCCCCCATCTATTCTCCAGTGAGAATTTTTACTACCGGTTCTCCGAACTATTCAAAATGTCCACTACTGGTTCTCCAGAACCTGTCAGAACCTGCTGAATATGACCCATGGTCATAATCTGTACTCAGCCTTTATTCCAAAGATCTCAAGTCTTTGGGTTTCCGATACACACATGTGCACCAGCCAGCTGGTCTTCAGGTTTCCGGTGCTCCGGCGTGCACGAAGACCAGGTGGTTGACGCGCATGCACATGCCAGAAACCAGAAGAGCAGCTGGCAATGGCGTGCATGCCCACAGAGAGGGCTCTGTGTGCCACCTCTGGCACGCGTGCCATAGGTTCGCTATCATGGGTATAGGATTTCCTGCGTAAGCAGGGAGTTGGACTAGAAGACCTCCAAGGTCCCTTCCAACTCTGTTATTCTGGATTCTAGGTTCTAGGTGTTCACATTCCTCATCCAGAATGGTGAATGGCATGGAGCTTGGTCCCTTGCCAGATGGATCTGAAATAAGAGTAGAAGCACGTGGTTCTCCAGAGGTGCCGGACAATAATCAGCATGGCTGTGACTAAGGAATGCCTGGTGCAGGATTTCAGCAATCTTTTAGGACCACAGATGTGTCGCATCAGTCAGCAATCTGCAATCCTAGAGAGAGACACTGGATACTACCACTTCCATCAATCCTGCGTGAGGGGCCACGTGCCTTATCCTGCCCCGGGTTTATCGCCTTTTGTGCCTAATTTATCTTTCGACGACCACCCTCCGCTGAGCTACAAGGAGATCGATTCGCTCCTTGCCCAGCGTGGGGCATGGCAGACATGTTGGTTATGCATTGGCAGCCGGGAATATTACAGAAGGAACCCATCTGGAGGAGATCAGTGGAAAAAAGGTTGCTGCGAGGAGCTTAGGAGGATTCCAGGGATGTCTTTTTTTTGCAAGAATCTACGTCCCCCCGTTGATTTCTTTCTCCCAGGCTTAAGCTTTTCCTTTGCCCTGATATTTGACACTGGAATGTAGCATGAGATGCAACAAATGCCTTCATTTTGAGAGTCCAAGCATTTCTGCTTTAAGGCAAGCTAGCCTGCCTACCCACCCGCCCATCCATCCATCTATCCATCTGTCTGTCACATCTATCTGTCATTATCTATCTATCTATCTGTCTGTCTGTCTGTCTGTCTGTCTGTCTGTCATCTATCTCTGTCTGTCTATCTATCTCTATCTGTCTTCTGTCTGTCTATCTCTCTCTGTGTCTATCTATCTCTATCTATCTATCTATCTATCTATCTATCTATCTATCTATCTATCTATCTATCTCTCTGTCTCTATTTATCTATCTATCTCTGTCTGTCTGTCTGTGTCTCTATCTATCTATCTATCCATCCATCCATGTATCTATCTATCTATCTATCTATCTATCTATCTATCTATCTATCTATCATCCATGGGGAAGCTACAACGGTCGTAACAGTGGAAAATGGTCCTAAGTTGCTTTTTTTTCAGTGCTGTTGTAACTTTGAACCATCACTTAATGAACTGACGTAAGTTGAGGGCTACCTGTATGACCGAGGGCTGTTTTTTCCTCCGAAAGTCATGATTTTTTGCAGCATCGTTCTTGATAGAAACACATTTTTAAGATCAAGTTTTGCGTTTAGACCAGACGGGTTTCTCTCATGCGCTTCTGGGCCCTTTTGGAGGGAAGTGCAAAGTTCTCCAAATCTTGTTTTAAGGAAACCGAAATGTCTTGAAATCTTAGCCATATATTTTTTTCTTTTTTAGTAGCTCAAAAGATTGAACCATGGATTGCGCAATTTGGAAACACACAATTTGTTGCTTCGTTTTCCTTGTTGGAACAGAACACTTCAAGAGTTGCAAAAGTGGCACCTATGGTGCCAAGGTGCCTGCAGGCCCCCCCTTTTTTTGGTCTTTGCTTCCCCCCCCCTTTTTTTTTAATTAAAGAAAATGAGAAGCTGGCAGGCTTCAAGACAAAGCAATTTTCCTTGTCAGTAAACCGGGGTGGGGGACACACGAGACATCCATTTATCTGATGAGTTTGCTTCTTCCTCACCCACAGTGCTGTTTAGTATCACAATTTATCCTACTCTTTTTTTATTATTGTTGTTTTATTTTTCAGGGCAAGAGGGCTTGTAAATTCAGTTTAATTACAGCCATGCCTTTTGGGTATTAGATTAAGATTTGCATTTTGGAAAACAAAAATCTGTGAGTTACTTCAAATGGCTTTTTGCAGGAGTGAAATCCAGCAGGTTTTTTCCCACCGCTGTTGCTACCAGTTCGCCCGATCTGGGGCGAACCTGTAGCAACCCACCACTGGTATGTATGTATACATGCATGCATGCATTTATATGTTTAGAAAGGTTTTTTGGCCTTGCTGAGACATGCTTAGATATCCAGAAGCTTTTATGGATCACAACAAATTTTCACATCGTGGTTGCAGATTGCCTCTGTTCTGAAAACACACACCTCAACAACGCAACACACACTAGCTGAGCCCTTTTGGATTTTGTTTAAAAAGTTCTGCTGTCGATCCAGGGCCCGGGCTTCTTCGCAAGTCCTCCTGCAACAATTGCAGTGCCCAGGAATAGCGAATCCATCCGGTATTTTTCGATCAAGAGGTGTGCAAACGGCGAAGGAGAACTCTCGAAGGAGCTCGGAAGAGTGTTAAATTTTGCATTTGTTCCAACAGTTGCTAAAGACAGAAGGAAAGCAACTTCAAATTCTCCACAGCCGGGCGTAAGTACCGGGGGCACTGCTGGCACACTTCCTTTTCACATCCTCCAGGGAGAGGAGACTTCAAACGCTTTTGCAAGGGATTTAAAGACTGCGTTTTGTGTTGTGTTTTTTTTTTTTTTTGCTGTAGGTATCCGAGCCAAACCCCATCTCTACAATTGGTCTTTTCTCCTAAAGCTGGAGAGGCCCTTCTTCTTCTTCTTCTTCTTCTTCTTCTTCTTCTTCTTCTTCTTCTTCTTCTTCTTCTTCTTCTTCTTCTTCTTCTTCCTCCTCCTCCTCCTCCTCCTCCTCCTCCTCCTCCTCCTCCTCCTCCTCCTCCTCTTCTTCTTCTTCTTCTTCTCCTTCTCCTTCTCCTTCTCCTTCTCCTTCTCCTTCTCCTTCTCGCCTCCCTCCTGCTTCCCTTCAACCATGTTGCTAAGTCCAAGCCTTGATCGTCCACTTCTCTTGGTTTCCCTTAAAAAACAAAAAAGGCAAAAACCATCCGCGCTAGACTCACAAAACAAGGTTGGCTTGCCCCAAACACCTGCCAGATTTGCATATTTGCATCTTTTCTTTGCCTCCATCCATCCAGCCTGTGGGGCAGAGTTGGCACCGGAACGGGCGGAGGAGAAAAACAGAACGAGTGTTTTTTTGATAGCAAGCCAAAACGAAATACCAAAATAGGCTGTGGGATTGGATCCAGGAGTTGTTGGCACGGGATCAATGAACGGTGTCTTTCAGCTAGTAAACCGCACGGTATGCGGGCTGAAGTTCCATATATCTTCTTCGGGATGGTGTCACCCTGACTCCAGGATGAGAGCATTATCAACTTATCGTCAAGTCTTCCAGGAGCTCTTTTATATTACTTTTCTCTCTCTCTCTCTCTCTCTCTCTCTTTTTTTCTGCTTTGATTTACATCCGTTCTCTCCTTAAATTTCACACAGGTCAGTTGCGAAGCTTCCAGCACGGGGTGTGGGGGAGTGTGTGTGTTTTGCAAGGAGCAATTGTGTTTGTGTGCGAGTGTGTGATTACAAAAAAAAAGAAAGAAAAGAAAAGATGTTGAGACTTTGGAAAGAATGCCAGGAAGAGCAACTAAGAGGATTAAAGGCCTAGAGACCAAAAACTATGAAGAACGGTTGCAGGATTTAGGTTTGTCCAGTCTAGAGAAAAGAAGGACTATATGGGGGACATGATAGCAGTATTCCAGTATTTGAGGGACTGCCATAAAGAGGAGGAGGAGGTCAATTTATTCTCCATGTCAGGGCCTTGATTAATCCCATGTTTGGCTCTGGGACAAATCACCCTGGTTTAATTAGAGGATGGATCGTGGCTCCTCCTTGTTGCAATATTCTGAAAAGAAACGCAAAGAAAAGTTTCCTAATAAAACTCATTTATTTGTTATAAAGAAAATAAAACACCTCACTAACTAAGAAAGTTAATTGCTACATTTTGAAAGTAATTCGGGCCGCCTATTTCTCAGCCGGACCTTTCTGGAAAGAGAACAAAGGAAAGAGTGTGAAGGAATGTGAAAGAATGGGGACATGCGTAGTAAAATACTGATAAGGAACTTGGCAAACTACAGTAAGTCTATTAGTCCAAAAATAATGAAGCTCAGCTGGGAAATAAAAAACGCAGTGACACTCCAAAGCATCTGAGGGCAGGACAAGAAAGAAAGGATGGAAAGTTATCAAGGAGAGAAGCAACCTAGAACTAAAGAGGAACTGCCTAATAGTGAGGACAGTTAAGCAGTGGAACAGCTTGCCTTCAGAAGTTGTGGGTGTTTCATCACTGGAGCTTTGTAGGAGATTAGACAATCATTTGTGCGAAATGGTATAGGGCTGTGATGGCGAACCTGTGTGCCACAGGTGGCACGCAGTGCCCTCTCTGTGGGCACGCGAGCCGTCACTTAGTTCAGCTCCGCCATGCATGTGTGTGCGCCTCCCGCCAGCTAGCTGGTCGTCGAGTCTCTGCTGTGCATGCGTGGTGTGTGTGGGGGCATGCACGCATGCATGGAGTGGGGTGCATGAACGGGCTGCATACACATTGCATTTTGGGGGTCCGGGAGTAGGTGTGCACATTCACGCGCACGCACTTTGGGCACTCGGTCCGGAAAAGGTTAGCCATCGCTGGTATAGGGTCTCTTGGTTGAGCGGGGGGTTGGACTAGATGGCCTCCAAGGTCCCTTCTAGTTCTGTTCTGATTGAGATTGATTGGGGTGCGAATGGGGGGAGCCAGCAGGCTGCATTTTTTTTCCTTTGGAGCTAAAATAGACCTCGCTGACCTCTTATCTGAGAAAGAGGAGAAGACTTTTAAGTTTAGCAGCCACGGGCCAAATGGGAAGCCAAGGAACCAAATTGTAATCTGGCCATTTTGGGACATGGGGGTGGGTGGGTGTCGGGGGTGAAAATATATGATCTGAGGCATAAACTTGTTTTTAGAAGGGTGGGGGAAATGAAGACAGTTTGGCTGGAACCAAGTTTGAAGGAGTTTTTGGAAAAACAACAACAACCGAGTTTTATATACCCTCCCCTTTCAAGTTTGTTCAAGGAGCTCCATATATATATATTTTGGTTCTTAATTTATTAGCAAAACAACCTAAAAGGATAGGTTAAGCTGAGAACGGATGGCTGGGCCAAGATCATTTCAGAGAGTGGAATTTGCTAACCTTCTTGGCCGTAATTTTACTTCTGTAGCTAAGAAGATAAACAAGATCTTCTAAGGAACGAGAGAATATTTTTCAGGGTTTTCTGGTACGAATGTCAGAAATCAAAGCAACCAGGTTTGCAGATACCTGGAGGAACCTCTCCCTGCATTGCCGCTGAAACGTCAAACAAGTCACTAAACAAACCGTTATAAGTCGAGGACTACCTGTACTTAAGGACTTCGCTTGAAGATGAGCAGGCAAATGATTGCCGAGATATGCAAACTTTGCTGGTCAAATCTCATAAAAAGAAAAAAGGAGACGGAACGTTTTCCAAAATAAGTTGGCTTCTGTAGAATCCCCTCCTTTGCCAAATCCTGTGTTTTAAATAAAAGCTTATATTGGAGTTACATGACCAAGGAGAAGTGTTTCAAACCCCAAAACCACTCTATAGGCTTGGAGGCATTTTTTTTAAAAAAATTTTTTAAAAAAGAGAAATTGATGTAATGTGCCTTATGCTTATTCACTCTTATTTCTAACTAGAATTTGGTATATGAGTATTTCCTAAAACTAGTGAGGTCCTTTGATTCATTTGGGAAAAACTACTCAATCCTGTGAGATGTTAAGCTTCTCTCTAGTTGTTGTGGTCCACCAGCGGCTTGAATGGATTGGGGCTGATCCTGACGAGGAGGCTGGTGTGGTGCTGTGCCAGCAGCCTGTGCAGCTGGCACTCGAGTCGGACAGTGAGGAGGCTGGAGAAGATGTGGTGCCAGAGGTGGGGATTCAGCCAGGGCCTTCAGAACCTCCAGAGGCTCCTTTAAGTGAAGAGGACAAAGAAGAGGAGCCTCTTCTCGATGCACGGGCGCACAGAGCCGTCAAAAGGCAGTAGTGACTCCTCAGGAGGAGACCTCCTCGAGAGTAAGGCTTGGGGCTAATTGGCCACTCCCTTAGCCTATTTAAGAAGGAACGCCACTTGCAGCAAATTGTAGGGAACAACTTTAGTTCAATCTCCTTCGCGTCTGGTGCAAAGTCACCCTCTGGCTTTGGGTCTAAAGTAGGGCTAGAAATGACTCTCTCTCATTTCTATCTGTGGCTGTCTCCAGTGCCTTTTATCATAGCAACAGCAGTAGCATTTAGACTTATATACTACTTCATAATGTCTTTATAGCCTGTCTAAACGGTTTACAGAGTCAGCCTCTTGCCCCCAACAATCTGGGTCCTCATTTTACCAACCTTGGAAGTATAGAAAGCTGAGTCAACCTTGAGCCGATCAGAATCGAACTGCTGGCAGTTGGCAGTCAGCCTTGAAGAAAAAGAAAGAAAGAAAGAGAAAGAAAGAAAAAAGAAAGAAGGAAGGAAGGAAGGAAGGAAGGAAGGAAGGAAGGAAGGAATTAAGGAATTAAGGGAGGAAGGCTTGGTTTTCTTGAAGACCACGTATGACGGGCACAATGTTTGTCCAACCTATTGAGTGCTTAATGGCATTCATTAGTTTAATACAAAACAAACAAGGAAGCAGGAGGGCCCTTGTGCCTCTGATCACTCAAGCGGTCTTTCCAGTTACCCTTGGGGAGGTAGAGAACTTGTCCTTTCCTCACCCTCACCCTGCCCAGGTGTGGCCTCTGCTGATTAGAAGCCCAGTTGCCCATGAAAACGGGGAAAGGGAAGGTTTGGAGTTTCTGGAGAGGTTGTGGGCTGTATCTGCCTCACCAGTTTTTCTGCTTGGTCTATTCTTTGTCTCTCACACTGATCTTTAAAAAGCATATCACGGGTAGTTCTCAACTTACTCAACACAATTGTGGGAGCAGAATTTCCAGTGCTAAGTAAAACAGTTCAGCAGAATCCCGCCCGATTTTATCACCTTTTGAGGGCAGGGCTGTTTGGTGA